>NC_142363.1:2881796-2971796 GCF_059441175.1 Urocampus carinirostris | reverse complement strand
AAAATCGGTTGTGCAGGTACATATTTACACTTTTTGATTGGTAACGTCCCAGAAAAGAAAACACAGCCTGCTAAAAATAAATAATACGCGAGTATATATACATATTATACTTAGAATATCAAATCAATGCTTTCCATAAACATTAGGGTACTTTGCTTGCAAAATAACATTTTATTGCAAGAACACTGGACTTTGCAAGAACTTTTTGGCCCCCGATGTTTTTGGTGAAAGTACCACATTATTTGGCAATCGCCGACATGCCCCAGCATCGCTGAAGGGAATGTCTTTTTTTAATCGAAAGAATAAGGCTTTAAGGTAGTAAAATGTCTGTACTATTATATTCGCTTTTCTCGTTACACTGCGTTTACACGGCATATGGGCCGCGGACACACTGCTATACGGTGTCATACGGTGTATACAGGAAGCAAAACAAAGCACGAAATGCGTTAACAAAAATCTGATCAAAGCCACCCCTGGCATCTAGTAGTGATTTGTCAAACTGAAATAATTCCCAGAGGCTTGACACTCAACTAAGGGCTGTGCCAAAGCCTTTAGACTAGTTTTAAAAAAATACGCCCGCAGACGCGTTCTGAAAATAGGTCGCAAGTAATCGGTCAATGCTTTTTTCTAGGAAATTTTATTCCTAAATGGCACCAAAAAAAAAAATCATTAAATACGATTGAGGCAGATGTATCAGTGTTTGACTGATCACATTTTCTTAACTCTTTAATTAACTTGGTAATAATACATTGAAAAAGCATTTGATATTACGATACACTGTTGTTTTACAAATGCATATCATACTGGTAGCATTTTGCTCTAATCAGGAACAAAAAAAAGTCTCTCAGCTTAAAAAAGGTTAGCGACCCCTGGTTTTAAACAACGGAAACCATTTTTGACAGGTGATTTTAGGCAATATGACCCATGTTGGTTAGTTACATCGCAACCCCCTTAATATTTTGGTTCTAACCCAACAATGTACGTTATTTCTTTTTCTACAAAAAGAAGTATGGCTGCCATACAGTGTCTAAAATTAACCATGTGATGTATTTATAGATTGAGAGTGAGAAAAGAAACAGATTAATTCTTTGTTTGTAGATGGATTTGGTTTTGTCTTTATTTTGAAAAAAAAATACACATTATAAAGGGTTGTTTTGTATTAGAACAACTAAATCATGGGGATTGATTAAACCTTGTTTTTGTACAAAACTATTCTTGACCCAAAATGATTTTATTTACGTCGTGTTCACACATGGACAGCATTGTTACAACACATGTGTTGGTAAAAGAGAAACCCACAATAGGCACTGAAATAACACTTTTTATTAATACACTTAAAAATACAAATATATTTTTCATCAACAATCAGCCAGTACGTTTAAATGCTGACCACAAGGTATCTGCTTTTACAACACTCAACAGAGAACAAAAAGCAATTGAGTTGTTTGGAGACACCATAAATAATATATACTGGTAAATAGACAGGAGGACCATCCCCAAATATACATATTTCTGAAGAATCAAGTCTTATTAGGTGGTCAAAATAGAAGAGAATCCAGCTATTAGCATCAGAGTGACAGGCTGATTGACAGACTGGAAATGTAAACTTGGAGTGATGCCATAGTCAGCATAACAATGAGCTACCAGTTAGTACACGGTCGGATTCCTGACAGTTACAATAAATTAATTTCACCCAACAACTTGGAGGAGAACTAGAGAAAGGACATATACTAACATGGGAAATGGACATAGGGAGGATTTGTAGCCGTTTTGATAATTAGGAGGAGAGCCTAACCATGTCCACATTTTACTTTTTATAGGCATGGAAAAACCACAAAACATGGAGGTTAATATTGCACTTAAATTTAGCACAGATGTTTATACTTAAACACAGTCGGTTCCAGATTTCCAGCAAAAGCACACAATTTACCTGGTGAAGGCAACAAATTCCTCAGAGAAAAAAAAACAATGTGACAACACATTTGGCTCAGACAATTCCTCTACAAATGAAGTGCTTCTTGTGATTTTTTATCTGCAGGAGCTGCACTCTCCATCTATAAATAAACGGCACCGTTACTATTAAACACTGTATGGCAGCCACTCTGTGGAACGTGTTCCGCACCAGTTTACAGCACACGAGAGACAAGGAAAGTTATCCATTGGCCATATTATTGTCCAAGAATTTTAAGACCATCTTAAAGAAAGATGATTTATACTGACTGAAGGTAAGCAGCCAGGTAAAAAACATATGGAGAGCAGAAGGTGAAAGATGCTGTTCTAAGTGATACTTTCTGTAGTTTTAGAAATTTATATTAGGCCTCTGCAACTGAATACCGTATTCCCCGCAATATAAGGCGCACCAAACTATAAGGTGCATGGAATAAAATAACATTGAGGGCTAGGATAGCAAAAAATAAAAATAAAAGAACCGTATTTTTGCAATGGTTGAGGAGTCGGGATATATCACTTATCACAATTGCATAACATTGGATCCAACGGGGATCAAACCCTGATCGCAGCGCTGAGCACGCCGAATCCTATTTATTAGACCACTAAGGAAACAGATTACACATAAAAAGCCATTCGATTGTATTATTCCGTCATCACAGTATTTTCAGTCAGGTACCAAATTGTTTACGTTATTATTGGGCGGGGACGCTGGAAAATTGTTTGATATTAAACTGGTCCGTGGTACAGATAAAGTTAGAGACCGCTAAAACGCCGTCTTTTAGCGCCAACTGGCAAAAGATTCTAAACTGAATGAAGAAAAAGGCTAAGTAGAAAGTACTGAATGAAGTAAAAAACATTGAGGAACCGTCCTCTTATGGTTCAGATCCTACCTCTCAGATAGGACGCACTGTGTTAAATATGGCAAAATGACATCTGAGCCCTTTGGTGTTACCTGTGGTTCCGCAGGGTTCAGTGCTTGTCCCCCTTCTTTTCAGCATTTACATGCTTCCATTAGGTGATATTATTCAAAAGTATAATATAAGTTTCCACTGCTACGCAGATGACACTCAACTATATCTTCCGTTGGAGGAATCTGCCACACTAAATTGTGGAAATTTGGAGGCCTGCCTCACTGAGATAAAAGAGTGGATGTCACTCAATTTCCTGCGTCTTAACTCTGAAAAGACCGAAATGTTAGTTATTGGTCCATCTAAATGCCGCAACTTATTCTCAAAGACTGCTGTGAACATTGACAAATGTCACATCACACAGAGTGACTCAGTTAAAAATTTAGGTGTCATATTTGACCCCGATCTGTCTTTTCAAACACATGTGAAGAAAATTAGTAGAACCGCTTTCTTCCATCTTCCTAACATTGCTAAAATTCGTCCTATACCGTCTCAGTCGGATGCGGAGATTATAATTCACGCGTTTGTTACCTTCCGTCTCGATTACTGTAATGCACTACTCTCTGGTCTTCCGATGACCAGAATCAAGAGTCTTCAGCTGGTACAAAATGCCGCAGCAAAGCTTTTAACCAGGACAAAAAAGTCCGATCACATCACCCCGATTCTGGCTAACCTGCATTGGCTCCCTGTTAGCCCAAGATGTGATTTCAAGGTTCTCTTAGTATTATGCAAAATCATACATGGACTTTCAGATCTGATTTCCCCCTATGTTCCAGTCCGAAGCCTTCGTTCTGAGAGTGCCGGTCTTCTGGTGATCCAAGAGCCAAGAAGTGTTCCGCTGGTTCGAGAGCGTTCTCCATCCGGGCACCGGTGCTGTGGAATGCCCTCCCCCCTAAGATCCGATCTGCAACCTCAGTGGAAATGTTTAAATCTAAAACACACTTCTACTCTATAGCATATGAATAACCTATATTCTTTGTAAACAATATCTCTGTATTGATAAGATGGCGGCGCCCTGTATGGCTGCGGCTACATCGGCTCGCTACAGTTTCTTACATTTTGGTCATAAAACCCAGTCTTCGACTCAGTTTTTGACGGCGAACAAAGTCAACTCTAACTGCAGATTGATATACGATCGCAGTTTTTTGCTGGATATGCGATCATCCAGAAATAGAGCGCTCGTTGCTACGACCACTCTGGAGTGTTTACTTAGCTTCGGAGTACTACGTCAACAAGACCCAGGGGCCTACAAAGCAGCGGAGCAGAGTGGCAAGAGGAGGCGGTGTGACCGGAGGAGGAATCGAGGTTGTCGGGCCGGGCTAACAGCTAGGCTAAAGGCTAAACCCTTCAAAACGCCTCTCCCATTCATTTTCCTCGCCAACGTTCGCTCTCTGGACAATAAACTGGACCATTTACAAGTGGAACTTACATCGAACCGCAAGATTTTTATTTATTATTATTCAGCCAGAATCAACCATCAACATGATATCGACGTGACTCTTCACCTTCGATCGGCGCCGGGTTTTTAGACCCAACTGCTGTGTTGGGAGTCATTAGGTGACCAAACCCCCCAATTCCAACCCTTAATGCCGAGCGCCAAGCAGGGAGGCAATGGGTACCAATGTTGTAAGTCTTAGGTATGACACGGCCGAGGCTTGAACCAGCGACCTCCCAGTCTCAGAAGCGGGCGCCCTACCATCTAGGCTACCGAGCTGGATGGCGAACTGCTGCGCTATAATTCTGATGGAGACATTGCTAAACTCATCGATCCCGGATGACGCCGTTAGCATCGTGGGGTTAACTGCATTTCGCGCTGATAGGAGCGGCGAACTTACCGGTAAAAGCAGGGGTGGCGGACTATGCATTTATACCAACAACAACTGGTGTAGAAATGCTAAGATAATCTCGAATCACTGCTCACGGGACATTGAACTTTTGACGGTGATTTGCAGACCGTTCTACCTCCCGAGGGAGTTTAGCACTACTATTATTACTGCTGTGTACGTGCCCCCCAGCGCTAATACAAAGGAGGCCATGGACGTTCTCTACCAAACTGTGAGTGAACTGCAGCATGCTTACACCGAATGCATTTTCATTGCTGCGGGGGACTTTAACCAGGCCAACATGAAAACAGTTCTCCCGCATTTCCACCAGCATGTCGACTTTGCTACAGGAGGTAGGAACACATTGGACTTGGCCTACACAAATATCAGAGGAGCATACAGAGCAGCCCCCCGCCCCCACCTTGGCTCATCAGATCACTTTTCTGTTATGCTAATACCTGCATACAAGCCCCTGCTGACCAGAGAAAAACCTACAGTGAAGCAGGTGAGAGTGTGGACTGAGGGGGCAATGGAGGCAGTACAGTACTGCTTTGAATGCACAGATTGGGACATGTTTAAATCGGCTGCCACTTACAACAACAAAATAAACATACATGAGTACGCCATGTCTGTGTCAGCCTACATCAGTAAATGCGCAGAGGACATCAGCAACACCAAAACCATCTGCACCCGTGCCAATCAGAAGCCCTGGATGACTGCTGAGATACGTAAATTACTAAAGGCACGGAACCTTGCCTTTAAATCTGGTGATGAGGAGGCACTGAGATCTGCGAGGGCCAACCTGAACCGTCAGACTAGCAAAGCGATCGCACAGTCAAAAAATCCAGGACCTTTTCCTCAGCACAACCAACACCAGGGATATGTGGAAAGGCATTCAGGCCATCACCAGATACAAGCCAAACACCGCCCCAGTGGGGGACGCTAGCATCGACTTCCTGAATGACCTCAACCACTTCTTTGGGAGGTTCGTGGCACAAAATGGCACCACTGCAGCGAAAGCGGTTCCACATCAGGACGAAAGAGCACTCCTCCTGGACTCAACTGATGTGAGGAAGACCCTGAGAAGGGTCAACACACGGAAGGCTCCAGGTCCTGACAACATTCCAGGGCGGGTCCTTAGGGAGTGCGCCGATCAGCTGGCTTGTGTCCTAACAGACATTTTCAACACCTCGCTAGACCAAGCCACGGTACCATCATGCTTCAAGATTGCCACCATCATCCCAGTGCCAAAGAATCCCCAGATCTCATCATTGAACGATTACCGGCCCGTTGCACTGACTCCCATCATAATGAAGTGCTTTGCGAGACTGGTTAAAGAGTACATCACCTCCAGTCTCCCCTTCCCACTGGACCCCTTTCAGTTTGCCTACCGGACAAACCGCTCCACCGGGGATGCCATCTCCTCTGCGCTTCACCTGAGCCTGACACACCTAGAGGAGAAGAACACCCGTGTGCGGATGCTGTTCCTGGACTTCAGTTCAGCATTCAACACCATCATCCCACAACACCTGGTAGACAAACTGAGACTCCTGGGCTTCAACACCCCCCTGCGGAACTGGCTGCTGGACTTCCTCGCTGACAGACCCCAGTCAGTGCGGATTGGTCAGAACATCTCCGATGTCATCACCCTCAGCACGGGCTCCCCCCAAGGCTGTGTCCTGAGCCCCCCGCTGTTCTCTCTGGCGACACACGACTGCATCCCTAGGTCAGCCACAAACCACATCGTGAAGTTTGCGGACGACACAACAGTGGTGGGCCTCATCAGGGACGACAACAACCTGGCCCACAGAGAGGAGGTGGAGCAGTTGGTGGGCTGGTGCAGAGACAACAGCCTGGTCCTTGGGGTGCACATCACAAACAAACTCACCTGGTCCGTGAACACTGCATCACTGGTGAAGAGGGCACAGCAGCGCCTGTACTTCCTGCAGAAGATGAGGAGAGCCCACCTGCCCCCACCCACCCTCATCACATTCTACAGGGGCACCATAGAGAGCATCCTGACCAGCTGTATCTCTGTGTGGTGTGGAGGATGCAGTGCCTTTGACTGGGTAGTGTGAGGAGGGTGATGAGGACAGCAGAGAAAATCATCGGGACTTCTCTCCCCTCCATTCAGGACATTGGCCAGAAGTGCTACCTATCCTGAGCAAAGAATATCATTAGGGACCCCTTTCACCCCCATCAGGGACTGTTCACTATGCTAGCCTCTGGGAAGAGGTACTGCAGTGTGCGGTGCAGGACCACCAGGTTCTGCAAAAGTTTTGTCCCCCTGGCCATTAGACTGTTAAATGGTCAATCACACACACAGTAAGTCTACACTGCTGCTAATCTGTACATCTGTTTGTTTGTTTTGTTTTTTGTTTTGTTTTTTTGCACTACTGGCAGTTCTTTATACCTAGCCACTCCTTTTGCCATGTTCTCCTCTGCATCCTACTACAGTGTTATTGTTACTGTATAGTGACTTGTTTACCTGACTGCCCATTTTGCACATCTGGTTAGCTGCTCCTCTTGCACTCTTGCACTCTGCACTACTGTATAATACTATACATAGCCATAATTATTGAGTATATTATTAGTACTTCAATACTCCATACTTCAATACAATATTTTATTTATATCAGTACATTCAAGGAAACTGTGTGGGTCAGATGTATCGACATTTTGTTCTGTATACACGTGTACTAGAATGACAATAAAGTATATCTGAATCTGAAACTGTATTATTTGCGATTGCAACATCCTCTGCTGTCTGGTAATCCTGGAAAGGGGATACCTCATGTGCGGTCCATTCTCAAGGTTTCTTCATTTTCCTCATGTTAAGGTTTTTTGAGTTTTTCCTTGCCCTCATGTTGGTTCCAGATCAGGGGATGTTGTAATAATAGTCTGAAAAAAATAGTCTGCGTAATCTTGTGAAGCCCTTTGAGACTCTTTGTGATTAAGGCCTATACAAATAAAATGGCTTGACTCGACTTAAAAGATATCATCAAATGCCTGCCCAAACAAATTCAAATTATATGTCACTAACTATTCTTAGTTTGAGCTTCAAAAAAGTGGAACCGAGTTTTACAACGATTTTCAATCACTTTCTGTTTTCTCATTCCTCTAACATATCTGGTTCATGGTTCACGGATCCCCTAACCACCTAGGTTGTCGAGGCACTATTGAGGATGCACTGTTGAAGGTTCCTGGCCTGTTTTGAGGTCTGGTATAGTGAAAATAGTGTGATCATGAAATAAGACCTAATGTCGCTTTATGTCTCTTCTGTATCTCTAGTGTTGTAGTAGATAGGGCCCAGTGCTCTGACGCTGCAATCCGGGTTGGATTTGTGTTGCAATGTTATGCAATGGTAAATAACAATCCGTGTCCCCATCAGCCTAGTGGTTAGGATAAGGGGCTCTTACCAATGCTTTCCGGTTCGATCCTTGTTACACCCATTGTTATGCAATTGTGGTCAGCGATTGAAGTTATTGACTGATTAATAATTGGACAAAATGGCAACGCATATTCCAATTTTGTCTGCCTGCTTTTTGTCATTATTTGGGGGGGGGAAATGACACATTTAAGGGGTTGTTTTCGTATTTAAAGGGTCACAGAAGTATAAGGCGCACATTGAAATTTTGGTTTTGGGTGAGCTTTATAGTCTGTCAAGTCACCTGTCTGTCAACTCTAACAATTAAATGATGAAAAACAAACATTCCTTCTCTTGCATGCAGTTACTCTCAAGTGGCTCACAGGCCAGTCTTTGTCTGCACTTGAGAAGTGAACAACCACTGCATACTTGAAAACCCAGGAGGATCCTCTTCAATTCAAAGAAGCAACCGCTGCTTACGACATCCCCTCAGGCATGTTTGCCGTGGGTAAGCGAACAACTCTCACTCAGTTGGAAAAAAAGAGAAAATTATGCTGGACATCGGCCATTACAGCTGTGCCTAGTATTGTAGGTGTTAAAAAATATCATCATCTTGCTAATTGGGTTACTTACCAAAGTGTCCTCAAATTCATAATCGCTAACTTCAAGCCTCTCAAAAAACAAGTGGTGCTCTGCTCCACAACTGATTGCACTTAAATAGTAAGATATTATGAGAAAATTGATCATGGACCCGACCTTTACAAAACAGAACCATTCAGAAAGGCAATATTGACAGCGCCACGCTTGAGAAGCTTGGGGGAGAAGCTATATTGGAAACACGCTCAGGTTTCTGTGACTTTAACAGACCACACTGTGACTGCAGTACTTACTGGCCAAAATATGCTTTAAGAACATCATTTCAACTTGTGTTGTCATTATTTTGCCAGAGAAATGACCTTGAAGAACACAATAGCTTGTATGTCATGTAACTGACTGCCACCTCTAACCAAGTGGTGTGAGACAGATATGGTAATTTTTAAAAAGTCTGTAGAAAGGGAGCTTTCATATTGTAATTTGAGGAATTGGTGGGATGGAAAGAAAAAAAAGAGCTTTTTAAAATTTTAAATAAGTGTTATTCATGTTAAAGCTAGGAATTTTAACAATGGAATTAACAAATTTTAAAGTTTTTCTGCAGTTAACGGTTTTAAGCTGCTTTAACTCACGAATTTAAGCTTTAAAACTGCTTTAACTTAAAAGTGTCTAAGCTTTATATTATGGGTCAGCAACCACAGGCCTTTAACAGGCTTTGGGTCACTTGGTACCGGGCCGCACAGAAAGAAAAAAAGTGGCCCTATTTTAGAAAAAAGTTGCCTAGCCAAGTCATGTTTATTTGTATAGCCCTTAACAACAAGGAGTCTCAAAGGGCTGCACAGACGATTGCAAACCAAAGACTACTATTACACCATTTTCTGATCTAAAACCTACATAAGGGCAAGGAAGAACTCAAAAACCTCAACATGAGGAAAAATGGAAACACCTTGAGAATGGGCTTGACATTTATGTATAACAAACATTTTTTTTAAACCACAAAATACAACAAGGTTTCACGGTATTGTATTACCGTATTTGAGCAATGACTGAGCAGTGATCTTTTGAAAATTATCGCTGACTACATTTGCACAACATTGGATGCAACTTGAATCTAACCGGGAACACGGCAGTGGGAGTGTTGAATCCTGACCACTCGAGATGTAGATGACATATGAAGAGGCTTTAAATTTTATCTCATGATCACACTAATTTTACTCAAAGTATGTATTGTTGAATACAGGGGGCCATGATTAAAATACTTATCCTAAATGTAAACCATAAGCACAATACCAAAATGTAAATAACAATCGATTCATTTATTGTCCTTCAAAGTAATCACCAAAGAGTTGTTTTCACCGTCATGATTTTTTTGCGTTTATTTATATGATTCAGGACGACTTTCTGTTTCCTTAATTCTCTAACATTCATATTTGGTATCGTGAATTAAAATAGTGTGATGATGAAATAAAATGGAATGCCTTACCCACGCAAGCACGGGGAGAACATAAAAACTCTGCACAGGAAGTCCAGTAGCTGAATTTGAACCCGTGACCTCAGAACTGTGACGTACACGCGCTAACCACTGCCGCGCCATGCTGCCCGGAATGCCTTTTCCTATGTCATATAAATCCCTAGTGGTTTAGTGATCGCACAGTGGATTTAGGAATTTTATTATTATATGTTATATGTTTTTATTATTAATGTTATCATTGGCCATGAGAATATTGTCCGACATTAAACCGGTCCGCGGTACAGAAAAAGTTATCGACGTAATGCTCTTGTAGCAAAATTTGAAATTACTTTAGCGCTTGAGTTAAAACCTTTATGCTATTTTATCACTTAAGTTAAAGCGTTAAAGCTGTGTTAAATTGAGCTAAAAAAGCCTTAACCTTCAAAACTGTTTTGAAGCTTAACTCAGAAGTTAGAGCAGCGAAGTTTCAAAGTTTAACATGAGATAAACTGGGAACATTCATTTGGTTGAAAAATTATATTCATTTTTAGCCAAGGCAGAGCAGAGAAGGAAAACATTCAGTCTCTTCTCCAAAGCATCTGGCTAAAGACAAGATTTTAAAGCCAACAACGCTAACATGTTTACCACCCGATCCCCTTTGAATGCCCAATTGCCCACCATCCGCTTATGCTCTGTGACCAAGCAAAACTGAGCACCGATGACATAGGAGAGCCTTGTCACGCCAACATAGCAGCTGCTTTTCTGCAACAGCAGGAAGAAGAAACATCCACAGCCAATCTCAGCACTGACTCAGCCAAGTCATACATTAAAATGACGCCGGACAGAATGAGAAACTGCTATTAAAGTGTGGTGCAAAAATGCGGATAATATGAGAAAGCTTCCCTGAAACAAGACAAACAGAGGCAAAAATTCCCCTGACATTGAAAGCAAATGAGGACTTCAAAGTGAACGGGTAAACAAACCCTCCAGGGATCATTAAAATAATGATTAATTCTCTCACATAGCCCAGATGAGAATAATCGTGCATTTTTTACCCAAACTGCCACTGAGGGTTCTTTCTAGTCCCAAAATTTCTTGGCAATAAACATATATGAGTCAGTCGGTAATGACACGCTTGGATAATCACAAAGTCACAGATCAAAATATGTTTATTAGTTACTCTCTCCAATGATATTTTATGTGTCAATCTTTTGCACGGTTTATGCCGGCCCATAAATGTCCCGCATACCCAACAGGACCGCAACCGTAAGGTAAAATTATTTACCAGAAAAAGTTTGCAAACTTAACATTTATAAAAATAAACTGAATATATATATATATATTTATATATATAGTAACAAATAATAAAATCTGGAAGGAGAAAATGTTTTCTGAAAAGATGATGTTTTTATCTTAGTACTTCCTTATAGCCAGATCTGAACCAGCGATCTAAGGACCTTCAGTAAATTGGTGGTTTGAATATCTATGTGCCTGGATGTTGTTATTTGGCAGGAAAAAAAACTTAAATGTATTTTTGCTGTACTTGCTGTTCTAAATAAAACGTTTGAAATGGTGCAATCCCTGATCAGTATTTAGATGACTTTATCCATACAGATAAGGCAATAACTGTATTTATTTTGTAATACCGGGTGGAAACATATGTTGGCTTAGAGAGGGATATGCGCCACCAGGCTGTACTTGAACAAGACACACCACAGAAAATGGTGCCTCTACGACCCTAGAGGTAAAGGGATCCAACCAACCAAACCAAACCAACCAAACATCACATTCACGACGTAGTGTGATTGGTTGCATTCTATGACTGTTGAATAGAAATGCACAACCCAGACATAAAGTCTACACTAGGACTGCATATTTGTCACTCTACACATGCGGCTTGTCACATCATGGCAGACTGAAAGAAAATACAACACACAGTTTGGTTTCAGACTAATGCATCATAAACTGGCCCAGGTTGAAAGATAGAAATTAAGCAGCTGCTGATGGGGAAGGTGAGGCAGTGTTTATTTCATTGGCTGGTTTAGCATGCCCAAATCAATTGTGACTGACCAGCTGCTGATTAACATAATGACATATAGAGGCTCACAATGGTAAAAAACAAAACAAAACAAAAGACAATCTCATTTTAATATTATTAAATTGAAATTGAATAATCACCTATCTATCTATCCATCTACCCTGGTTATATCCCCCGAGAGGGGTGACCGACAGCAAGACAAACACATACAAAAAAAAAACAACAAAGAAAACAAAGAAACTAAAAAGGGGAAAAAGTAGCAAAAAAAAAATCTCACACAAAAGTTTTGGACCATGGCCAACCCAAATGCCCAAAAACCCACAAGTTAAGCACCTCGGCACCCAAGACGCTCATGCCTTCGTCCCTCCAGATGAAATGGGACAAAGAAAGCGGCCATGTCACTCGGGTCAGGGTGACACAACTCACTCTTCTGTTCAACAGCAGGGCCAGACAGCTTTCACTGGTTCACCCCTGCCGCATCATACGGTGCCCTGCCCATCCCTTAGAAAACGACCAAATATCCTACTATCCTTTCACGACACCTCTCCACTCATTCCTATCACTAACAAGAGCACGAACTTCCATTATATTTAGACCTCATTCCGAGTGCACTCATAACAGTATCCATCCACGTCAATCGCGGCCTTCCTCTTGGTCTCTTTCCATTTACTTCTCCTCTGCAGATCCTCTGCAACATTCGCTCCTCATCCATCCTCTCCATGTGTCCAAACCAACAAAGTACTCTCTTAAAATAACTCTCTCAAATAATTATACTGTCTAAAATTGCACAGTATTTTTTGGAACAAACAATAATCACAGTGGCAATTAGCAAAAACACTCCAATTATAGTCAGCTATTGCAATGATTGCAATGAAAAAAAGTGAACCAAACATTTTTGAAGAAGATAATCTTAATTAAGTACCGTATTTTCCGCACTATAGAGCGCACCAGGCTATAGGACGCACCCCCAAAAAATAGTTTTTGGTCCTATATCTTCCATAGATAATGCGCACCGGATTATAAGGCGCTACAATGGGAACGTCGACAAAAAAGTTAGATGATTCAGTCAAACGGATTACCCCCTTAACATTCCCAAAGCTTGCAAAGAAGCAAATACGTGTCGTAGACACGTGCGAATGCGGTGTCCGTCGATGCCACTCAAATGCAGCATTTCAAATATCATTCGGAAGGTTAATGTCTTGGAATTCAAGAAATGCCAACCATTCCTTAGTTTCTATTTTCTTTTTCGCTCGCCACTTTACTGTGCATATGACAATAAACACTTGGAATTGAGTTTAATTCACTCAACTCATCACAGCAACATCAAGATCGTTCTAAAACAAGATACCGGGAAAATATAAAGCCGCATAACTCACCTAAGTTCTCACAATCAATAATGATACGCAATCATGGTCTTCTTACAACCGTAAGTGTAGTAAATCCAGGAGAGTAAAATGGTTTCAAATACAGACTAATGAAACATGTTTCTTTATGGCGTAGTTTAGCAAGCTTGCTATTCAGTCAGCTTTTTCGGCCAATTGCAGGGTTTGTTTTGGCCCTCTAGCCAATCCCAGGCTCCGAATAACTTCAGCCAATAGCGATCGATTTAACGGATGATTGACACATCTTTTTCGGCCAATTGCAGGGTTTGTTTCGGCCCTCTAGCCAATCCGAGGCTCCGAATAACTTCAGCCAATAGCGATCGATTTAACGGATGATTGACACATCTTTTTTGGCCAATTGCAGGGTTTGTTTTGGCCCTCTAGCCAATCCGAGGCTCCGAATAACTTCAGCCAATAGCGATCGATTTGACTGATGATTGACACATCTTTTTCGGCCAATTGCAGGGTTTGATAGATAGATAGATAGATAGATAGATAGATAGATACTTTGTTCATCCCCGAAGGGAAATTCACATTTCCAGCAGCATCCCTGAGCTGAGAACAATCGAGAACAATCGAAAATAACACGGGAGCTGCTGGAGTGGCTGCCATTCGTGACGGCGCCGGAAGAAAAGATTCAATTTGAATCATGTACAAACAAACAAACAATTGAATCAAAACAAACAAAATATTCATGTTTCAATAAGTGGAGTGTTAATAAAATGGGGGGAAAATAATACTGATATAACCAGGTAAAACTAATTTTAAGTGTTGTTTCGGCCCTCTAGCCTATCCGAGGCTCCGAATAACTTTAGCCAATAGCGATCGATTCAAATGATGATTGACACATTGGTTAGCCAATGAAACGCCGGTATATAAATCCCAGCATACACCGCGGACTACTCCACGTTCAGGGGAAAATCGAGTCGGCTGCTGTTGCGTAAGTTGCGAGACCTTGCGATTTAATATTGAGCCATATATAAGGCGCACTGTATTATTAGGCGCATGGTCAAGCTTTCGAAAAAAATTAAGACTTTTAGGTGCGCCTTATAGTGCGGAAAATACGGTAACTAAATAATTAATGCTTATTTCAAATATTATACATTGAAGTTTTTTTTTTCTCAGTTTACCTCATGGGTTGAGTCCGGAGCGCTGTCTTCAGATCTTCCACCACCTTGTTTCTCATTTCCATTTCTTCCTCATCAAAGGCAAACAAGGTCTGCATCTGGCGAGAAGAAAAATATATAATTAAGATCTAATGAATCATTTCAAATTGGGTACAGTTAATAGTTAAAATACAAATGGCAGAAAATAGCACAAATACACAAACACAAAACAAGTTCATTGTCCAGTATCAGTATTGGCACAGAGATAAATAACATATATGGCTTTTGAGATGGGCCAAAAATATTCTGATTTTCTATCAGTCAGTCTGGAAAATTTTGAATTTTAAACAACAAAATCCACCTGTTCATTTTAACGAGGGAATATTTTGATGACTAAAAACTACATTCAGTGCAAAATATACGGACAACAACCAATTTTAAATCAGTTTTAAAGCAAAGTTAACAGGCATAGTGCAAAACACTAAGAAAAAAATCCACAATGACCTACTTATAGCAATAAAATACTTGAATGAATTAAGTTTATTTCGGCACAGGACATAAAAAACAGCATAAATCATATATTAACAAGGGAAAAGAAAACTCGACTAATTGCACACAAACAGATTTTTTTTCAATTTCCTAAATACAATAACCCTTGTTTTTGATACATGTAATGATAAATTGCTTTGATAAAACCATTCCTTTACTGTGTTAAGTTCCATGGGTTATTTATGTCAAAAATTCAGAGCCTAATATTCTAGTGTCGTCAGGAAATGGAATATATTTTAATTTAAATTATATATTACATAAGTTGCGCAGCACGGCGACGCAGTGGTTAGAGTGTGTGCGGCACAGTTCTGAGGTCATGGGTTCAAATCCAGCTACCAGCCTTCCTGTCTGGAGTTTGCAAGTTCTCCCTGTGCTTGCGTGGGTTTCCTCCGGACACTCCGGTTTTCTCCCACATTCCAAAAACATGCATGTCAGGTTAATTGGCCGGTCCAAATTGTCCCTAGGTGTGAATGAGTGAGAGTTGTCTGTCCCTGTGTGCCCCTCGACTGGCTGGCAACCAGTTCCGGGTGTCCCCTGCCCACTACCCGGACACAGCTGGGATGGGCTCCAGCACCCCTGTGACCCTACTGAGGATAAGCGGTGCAGATAATGGATGGATGGATTACATAAGTTATTTATATACAGGAAAGAAAAAGGGTATTTGAAGACCCTGCTACTTTGCTATTTTTCCCCACTTAGAAATCATGGAGGGATCTGAAATTTTCATCTTAGTTGCATGTCCAATGTGAGAGCGATAGACTTAAAAGAAAAATCCAGAAATCACAATGCATGCTTTTTTTGATGATTTATTTGTGTGATGCAGCTGCAAAAATATATGAACAGATGAGAAAAAGAATGCTATTATTTGGTAAAGTAGCCTTCGAAACAAGAGTATGAGTATGAATGTTAAGAGGGGACTGTATGAGAGTGTGATTATGTAGACTGTGTTGTATTGTGCAGAGCCTGAATGCAGATTTGAGAAGGAAATTAAATGTTTTTGAGATGAAGTGTTTGAGGAGTATGTTAGGATAGATTGAGAAATGAAATTGGTTGGCCATGGTCCAAAAAATTTTGTGTGTGTTTTTTTGCTACTTTTTTCCTTTTTTAAATTTCTTTGTTTTTTGTATGTGTTTGTCTTGCTGTCGGTCACCCCTCTCAAGGGATATGACCAGGGTAGATAGATAGATAGCCTTTGTTTGCTATGACAGAGGTCAAACGATTCCTGTAATTTTTTACTAGGTTTGAACACACCGCAGGAGGGATCTTGGCCCAATCCTCCACACAGATCTCCTCTATAATCAGTCAGGTTTCTGGACTGTCGCTGAAAAACACGTACTTTGAGCTACCTCCAAATATTTTCGATTGGGTTCAGGTCTGGAGACTGGCTGGGCCATGCTAGAACCTTGATATACTTTTTACGGAGCCACTCCTTGGTTTTCATGGCCGTGTTCTTTGGGTCGTTGTCATGTTGGAAGACCCAACCACGACACATCTTCAATGCTCTGACTGAGGGAAGCAAAGTCTCACAATACACTGCCCCAGTCATCCTCTCTTTAATGCAGTGCACTCGTCCTGTCCCATGTGCAGAAAAACACCCCAAAAGCATGATGCTACCACCCCCTTGCTTCACAGTAGGGATAGTGTTCTTTGGATTGTACTGTTTATTCTTCTTCCTCCAAACATTGCTTAGTGGTATTATGACCCCAAAAATATATTTTGGTCTCATCTGACCACAAAACTTTCTCCCATGACTCCTCTGTGTCATCCAAACGGCCCTATGCAAACTTAATACGGGCCTTGACATGTGCTGGTCTTAGCAGGGGAACCTTTCGCGTCTTAGTGTATTATCTACAGTAACCTTGGAAACAGTGGTCCCAGCTCTTTTCAGGTCAATGACCAACTTCTGTCGTGTAGTTCCGGGCTGATTCCTCACCTTCCTTAGAATCATTGAGACCCCACGAGGTGATATCTTGCATGGGGCTCCACTCAGATTGAGATTGACCGTCATTTTTAGGTTTCTTCGATTTTCTAATGATTGCGACAACAGTGGATCTTTTTTCACTAAGCTATTTGGCAACTGTTACGTAGCCCTTTCCAGCCTTGCGGAGGTGGACAATTTTGTTTTTGGCCAGCTCTTTGATTTTCGCTATATTAACATTTAAAGTCTTACTGATTGTATGGGCTGGACATGTGTCTTTATGCAGCTAACAGCCTCAAATAGGTGCATCTGATTCAGGACGATACATGGAGTGCAGGTGGACTCTTAATGGGCAGATTAACAGGTCTATCAGGGTCAGAATTCGAGATAATCCACAGGTGTTTAAATACTTATTTTGCAGCTGTATCACACAAATAAATTGTTGAAGAAAACATGCATTGTAATTTCTAGATTTTTCTATTTAGTTTTTCTCTCACACAGTGGACATGCCCCTTCGATGATAATTTTAGATGATTACTAAGTGGGTAAAATAGCAAAAAAGCAGGGTGTTCAAATACTTCTTCACTGTACAATAACAGCAATATAGATCCTAACACAGACTCTTGAGGAACCCCACTACTAATCTGTGTGGATAGAAATCTATTTTAGTGAGATATACTCAACTACTTGTTTGAAAATCTGTACCAGCTTTGAACAATTGAAGTTAAGCACCTAAATCCTTTCCCTCATTTTCTCCTTCCAGATTTTATTATTTGTTAGGAACACGATCAGTCACCAATCAGATGAATTTGATGGATTCCTCTAAAAACATCAAGGCTGCACGGCAGAGCATAAACATTGGTGGCTAACTAACTTCCACAACTTGAGGTCTTTTTTCATATAAGCTATATGCCAAGAGTGTGTTTTAACAGTAAAGTTTTTCAGTGGCTGGTTATGAATTGACTGAAAATATATTTATTTAAATGAGGGCTCTGTTTTCTTAAACACAACCCTTTAAAAGGACCATTTAGACATATGGTGGTTGTAAATATTCCACTGGGAAAAACACAAGTAATTTAACAATAGTTACGTAGCGTCCAAATGTTTGACCATCTTAAAAATCTTATTTTCAGTCCAATGTGAGAATGTTTAATCGAGTAACAGTTCAGTCAAAACAACCATTAAGTATTCTTAGCCCTGTATCCAGATGGAAGAAACACCAGAGCAAAAAAGCTCTCACAGAGAACACTTTGTTGGTCACCGGGAAGTAGGACACCCAAACGTCAGAAGTTCACCCTGAGCGCCAGTCTTGCCAAAAATGTTCACATCTGTTATTTGTAAGCGAGTTCTACCCAGAGTCTAGTATGCACATGGAGATGTTATTGAAAACAGTTGGTTAGAACGGCAGAGGGTTTTCCCCTGAAAGAGTATTTGTGAAAATACCCCCCTCTGATCGAGGATGATGTTCTCTAGTGTTCATGATTCAAAAACGGAGTGAGCAATGAGTACATCTGATCAGATCACTAATTGAAACAAATTATGAGTAGAAATCAAGATCATAAAGTCTGTTGATTCCAGTAAACATTTTAAAATCGAAGGCACAACGAGGTGGTTACGGATATTGTTAAATTAAATATAATTTCTCTAAAGTAATATCTTAAGAAAATTTGCAAAATCCACAAAGCAATATCACCAATCGAGACATAATTTTGTAAGTGAATAAAAACCACGATGCAGGATTGTTTGGTAATCTTGCCGGACCGCTTAGCAAAAATGAGCTCATTCAATAACTCGGCTACTGTAGAAAGAGACTTTCCCTACTGAGCTCAAATGTGAGCCAAGATGTGAAGTCATTGTCAAACAAATCAACTGAACAGTATTTTCTAAAACTCTTCTCAGAATGCTAAAAGGAGTACTGAAGGGGAGAAGTATAATGGGAGTGAGTGAAAAAATACATAGGGGAAGAGAAATAAATTGATCATATCTCAAGTATGATGAGTGATAGAGCTAATAATTGGTTCTTGTAATGCAAGGCCCCCAGAACCCACAAGAACTCTACATCAGTGCTTACAAATGTGGTGCCCGTGCAAAATACCTCAGTAGCTGGCGGAACAGTTCCAAAAATATCTTAAGTGATGGGTCACTGTGATTACATAGGCATTTTTAAACAGTAAACAATGGAAAGGATTTCTAGAAAATGGTTTGGATTGGTGACGTCCGATGTCTAACTGCCAAAAAATATCATTTACATGATCAGTGATTATTGATCAATTCTTAATAGTTATAAATACATCTTTAGAGAATTAAACCTGCAGAGCTACTAATAATTTAAAATTGTATTTCAGAAAAAGGTGGTAATGCATTAACATACCAAAACAACATTCAGTATCAAAACAGTACATGCATCAATTCATAAACATCATTTGGCTTTTGTGCAAGTTTTTACTTCCTTAAGAAAGACCATCAAAGAGCCAAACGGGGCGCAGCCATTTTAGTCATTAGGTGACCAAACGCCCCAATTCCAACCCTTAATGCTGAGCACCAAGCAGGGAGGCAATGAGTACCAATGTTGTGAGTCTTAGGTATGACTCGGCCGAGGCTTGAACCAGCGACCTCCCAGTCTCAGAGCGGGCGCCCTACCATCTAGGCCACCGAGCTGGTTAAACACACGCCAGTGCCCGTCAATACCAAATCCGGCTAATTTCGGAAGAGCGGGATGACGCTTTAAAACGAAAAACAACAGAGACCAGATGAAGAAGTTGCTGTATCCGAGTCCAGATGAAGAAGTTGCTGTATCTGAGTCAGATCAAGAGGCTTCTCCTGCTACTGGTATCAATGGAAACCAGTACTATTTGTTTCATTTATGGGAATTAACTCCTACCCAAAAAACCTGCCTGGAGACCGATAGGCGCCACCAGACTGTACTTTCCCAAGAAACACCACAGGGAATGGTGCCCCGATAACCAAGTTGGTTAAGGGATCCATGAACCGTGATCATCTATCTAGGTGGGGGGGAAGGTTTAGTGGAGGGGTGTTGTCTACAGGCAACTCGGGAGCCGCATGGTGCTCTTTGGCGCTCCCTGGTGCTTTTTCAAAAATGTTTGTTCATGGAAAATGCTGTTTTCTGTAGGAAAAAATGTGACACAAACGTTCTTAACATATTCAAATGATTATAGATGTATACAGAACAGTAATCTCTTGCTGTGTGTGTATATATATATATATATATATATATATATATATATATATACAGTATGTCTTGTCTTCCTTATAAGGCTCATGTAAAGCTTCACATTCTTTGACACTCTAAACACATGTTGTTTTTTTTGGGACCAATAAGGCTTATTCAACACTTTGAGTCGCCGAACCCTAATCTAGCTATTCAATTGATAAGAAGAACAACTTACAGCAGCCATGGAGTTGATTCGGTCTATGTAGTAGTCAGGCCAGCTTGTAGCCAGCTTGTTCGGGTCCTCCTGTTCCTGCCCCAGGACACAAACAAACCATCAAACAAGGAATGTATACATTTAAGAACTGACAGGAAAAGACAAATAAATCAAATCATTTTCTGGAACATATGGCCAAGCAGCCCAAAAACCAAGTTAAGACCGAGATTTTGTTCGAATCAGTTTGACCCCAATACACATCTAAGGATTTTTATGTTGTCTACCTTAACAAAGTTAAAACAGTTTTAGGTTTCGCTATATTAGGCAATCTTTTTTAAGGTTGCAAGACTTTCTGCTGCTGTTTAGAATTTCAGAAAAGCAGACCATATGCACACAAACACAGCCTTTGTTTTATTTCCGTAGCAAAAAATGTTTAAAATAATGAAAAAAAAAAGATATCTAGGTTACGTATTTATGGCGTAAGTATTTCTGGCTAAAGTATTATTTTTGCAAAGCTTTTAAAGCAGCTATGCATGATATACATTCAGCCTGGTTTGTGTGATGCACGACAAAAACAGAGAATGTGTCCCTCATTTCCATCTGGTTTTGCTTAGTCGAGGCGAGGATTGATGAAGAACACTGTTATTCTTGTCAGGCTATGCACATCAATAAAACAGGAAAAAATAAATCCAAAATCCAGGAGATCATTTGGATAACATTTAAGGGAAACAGTAAGTTATTTCTGTTGTGCTTGAGGAATATTTGTATTATTAGAGAAGATATATTACATTATATTTTTCTATTATCTTAAAAAAATGCTTGTTATTCATTAGCTGTAAGGTGGCAGAAAAAAAAAATCTGATCGGATGCTCAGCCAAGACGTATAGCAGGAGCCACAAGCCCATCATTCAGTGGCTGGAACTCACTCCCACGAAGGCATACATTCCACGTGTCTTATGACATTAAATGTGATTTACATCCAAAGCTCGAGCAGAGGTGGACATAATTCTGTGAAATATTCCCATTCTGTAGGATATGTCTATCCATAAAACAATATTCGGATGTGTTCACTACTTACTGGGAAGACAGAAATAGTTGACGCAAGCCAGAGTTGAAATTTTTATCATGTGTAGGTAACTATTGCAAGAAGTTGGACTGGACATACTATAATGAGTTCAAAACTCAGTAAAAATACTACATTTGCATAAATTAATGTTTTCAGAGCAATAAAGGTGTGATCTAAAATGATTAGTACCATTAAGAAAAATAGGGAGGAGGCACAAAGGATCTAACTATTGAACGGTTGTTAAAAATAAAAATATTTTTAACGTTTTGGTATTGTTTTATAAACAGACAGACAATCAAAATAACTGTGTAAGCAAATAAAAATGCCAGTCAAGTGTATACTGAAACAGGAACATAGAATCAAATAAACCAGTGGTCGTTTCAAGCAAAACGTTACTGGATTTGGTGCATTTTTTAAAATAGATTTACTGTCTCAAATAAACATTTCTCCTCAAATGTCCTGGTAACAAAAATCATAGCAAGATAGCATACAAACTGAATATGGACTGTAGTTATGTATTATTACGGTTTACCAAGAAATGTTCGGATAAACTATTGACTCATAATTAATTTGTTCATGCATGTTCTTTACTCTAGCTGACTATTGTAAGAGGCTTTGATTGAATCTGACGCAGAAATGATACATTACGTCCCCCAAAAGGAAAGGATAGAGTTATCTTAAATGACATAAGACTTGCCATGTCGTACAAGTTAGTGTCACATAAGTCAAGTGTATGTGGAACCGCAAGAACACGTCTACTGACTGGGTTTATACGTATAGGCGTGCATGATGGTCTGATTTACTCGAGGAGGCAGTAAGTGGGTTTTAAGTCCTGTGGTATTAGCAAAAACAATGTGAAACCACAAACTGTTCCTTTCCCAAAGTAAGGACTACAGTAGAAAGTCCCAAAAGTGACCCAAACTCTTATGTCAAGTTAATAATATGTGTCAGTGTAACCCTGGCTATGTGAGTAACTGATGATGTCTAGTTTTAAGTACAAAACAATAATAATAACAATAATTCGTAAGCAGATTCTCAGATTGTAGAAAATAAGGCATTAACAAAACATTCTCAAATAACCTCAATTACCATTAGGAATGGAGCACAATTATGTCAGTTTTGTCTTACATACTTAATTCACACTCTGATAGAGATCAAAAGCGCTGGCTGAAAATAACATTAGAGGTCCAATTACAGACAAATATGTAAAACCGGAAGCCTTGAAAAAAATGTTATACTGTTCTTTGTCCATATCAGGGTGAAAACGTTCACCAAGTGTCAGCTGAAGTAATAAAGTTAACAATGACAGTAGGTTTATGTCAGAGGTAACAGAATGAAATACAAAATGTAAAATAGGGTCAGAAAAGAAAAGTGTGAGTATCTGTATCCAAGAGGGCTGGAATTTTACCAACATATATTCTATAACGCTCAAATTAGCTCATCAGACAGTGACTGTACCCTTTGTCATGTTCTTTATTGTTTTTATGTTACACAATTCAAAATTAATATTTTTATTCCTGTGCAAGAGTCAATGGAATCAGTCTTGAAATATATAATAATAAAATAATATTATAATGCTTTATTGAAATCTGACCCTCACTTTCACGTAAACTATTGTGAAGTCAATCTTCAGTTAGAATGCAAATTGACATTATGGCCTAAACTTGTTCACAGATCCAGCTAGTAGGCACAAAGAAAACCTTTATTAAGCCTGTGTGAAAAGTACAAACCACAGAATTTAGAACAGCTTTACTTGACAGAAATAAAACAAAAAATGTCATTCCTTAATCGATAGCTACATTAGCTATGCGTTTATTTCAAAGGTGAATAGAAGTGAGTTTGTCTCAAACTCAGTTTATTATTGAACCAGGCCAACAGACAATGTTGCCAAGCAGAGAAACACAAGCGAAGCAGTGTTTGTAACAGACAGGAATGACTAAGTAACAAGATGCACTCTGAGTGTAAATGTCGCTGCCATGCAGTAATTCCACAGAAGACTACTGTGTTGTCCGCTTGAAAAAACAACCTATAAATGAGTATAACTCTTCAAATGTGTGCGACTTTGCAGATGGTATACTTGGACTTTTGATCATGAAGTGGTTATGTAGCCCGTCCTCCAGATTTCTATCATGGTAAACCAAAGTTTGGTTTCTTCATTTTCAGAATAGCTTTCGCTTTCAGCTTTACCCCGAAAGTGAGAAAATTATTTTAAAACATATACAGACGCTCCCCTACTTATAACCATTTGACTTACGAAAAACGGTAGATATGAACATATTTTTCGAGACATAGAAAAATATTCGGATATTGCTGTAAGTTAGATTTTGTTTTGTGTGCACCTTTTTTAGAGTTTAGGACAGTACTGTAGTGCTTCTTTCCGCCACAACCGGCGTGTGGTGCTGTGAAAGGTCACCCAGCATCCAACCCGAAGAAGAAATCTGGCTTCCTCTTCCTAGTTTGTGTGTAAACATTCTATACTCCATCTCCAGCGAGCTAAGAACTTTGACATTTTTATTGTTTAATATCTCTTGCATGCATTCAATAAGGTTGGTGTAAAGGGTAAAGATGAGGCGAGCCACATCTTTTGAAATGAAAGTGGAATAAGAAAGCTTAATGCGGTCGAGAAAATGGTTGGATCGCTTTTATTCGGCCACTTTCTACTACCGAGGAGCAAGTCGCCTAGTTTTTGAAGCTCATCTTCCAAAAGCAAGCTAACTTTCTTTATCTTTATAGAGCATATAATTTCCTTAAATGTTTATTATTGAGCACAAAAGAATACAGGTTACTTATACAAGCCTTAAACATATTTATATAAACCTTAAACATACATTCCATACAAAATATAGCACTGAAGCAACTTAGGAACAAATTCAACTTACAAGCGATTGTCTCGTTCTTAAGTAAGGCCGCATCTGTAATATAGGGAATAACATCACTAATTATCACCTTATTTGTAGTTTATAGGTGTTGAATGAATTACAGTGGGCTTTCATATACTAAAAGTCGGTAGATGCTTTTAATAACTGAATAAAGTATGTCACAAAAGTGAGTATGCCCCCTCACATTTCTGCAAAGATTTCATTACAATGTTTAAGGAAGAAACTTTGCTTCAACACAATGAAATCTGAGTAAAGCTTATACAGCTGAGTAAAAGTATTTTTCCCCTAAAAAAGAACCCTCAAAATATAGCCAGAAAAACCTAAACCCCAGGAAACAAAAGTGAGTACATTCAAAAGACACTCACCCCTAAAGGTTCAAACATAGCACTTCTTATCATATTTCCTCAAGAATACCATGTGACTTGTTAATCTTACTAGGTATTAGGTGTGAATAGGGAGTAGGTGTATTAAAATTACGGTACAGATCTCTGCCATACTGGTCACTGAATTTCCCAATATGACACACCATGGCAAGGAACTCTCTGGCCACCTTGAGAAAGAATTGAACCGCACACTTCATCAAATTAGTCTGTGTGGCTGTCGCCCCAGAAAGAAGCCTCTTCTGAAGACTGTCCATAAAAAGAGCTCACCAAAGGTTTGTAGATGATAAATGAAAATGATCAGAAATGATCTGCATTTAAATAGCGCTTTTCAAGTCAATGACTTCCCAAAGCGCTTTACATTGTGCTTCACATTTCCCAATAGCGGCCGTGATCTGTGCAGCCATGTAAGGCGCTAACCTGCTTATTGGGGGTAATTGGGGGTTCAATGTCTTACCCAATCACTACAGCCCCTTTTTATCCTTCAAAAACGTGCAATAAGAACCATACACAGGGTAGGATATCGGGATCATACCAATATTTTATTCATGCAGTCCAATTTATTGAAATTGGATGATTTAATAAAATTTTTCACTTCACAACTGTTATTTAAGGTCAACAAAAACATAGTGCCAGAAAACATACAAAGATTATTCACTCGGAAAGAGGGAAATTATAACTTGAGGGGCTGTGGTGAATTCAAAATCCCAAAGGTGAGAACCACCAGGAGAAGTATGTGTGTGTCTGTGTGTGGAGTCAGACTTTGGAATAATTTGCAAAATGAAATCAAACAATGTCCAAATATCCATGTGTTCAAATTTAAATACAAAAAAGCATTACTGGCGAAATACAGAGATGAAGAAAATGGGATATGAGGGAGACTGGAAATACTGCACTTCAAACTATGGCTAACTTGTTGTTATTGTGCTATTATCACATCAGAACTGTTATAAGTATTGTGTTTATTTTTATTGATATTATCACTGGTGCCGCAGTGACATTATGCGCATTATGATGTTGAGGGATGGGTATTGCGAAGATTAGTGTATAAAATATGTGATTATTGTAACTATTATAATTATTGATATCTGACCTATGTAATAAGTATATCCATGAGATTTTGTTGTATTAGACACAAGAGGAGCTATCTATAAAATGTATTTAATAGGGAAGATAAAGGGGTAGGAAAAATAAGCATCTGCTTCTGACTACCCCTTTTCGAACATGTTGTGTGACATTATTTCGTTGTTGACTCATTGTTTTTGTCCTGTTTTTATTTTTATGTTCGAAATAAAGTTTTCATTCATTCATTCATTCAATGCACGTCATTTTCACATTAAGTAGGCGATGCTAGAATAGTAGATTTAGTTGGTTTGGACGAGAAATAAAATGGAAATAAGAAATAAGTGAGATGGTTATATGTCAATTTCCCATTGCACTGGTGGGCTAAAAAGCTTTAAATTCCGGATTGGAATCAGTATTTATCTGGATAACTCAGAATAAGACCGCAGAATGGATTAATTACATTTATGATTTATTACAACCAAACAACGTTTTATTGATTACACTAACGAGGCCTTTAGTACAATAGGAGGACACCATGATTTTTATCTGGCAACATCAACAGTCGGGAAAACCTACACTAGATAATGGCGCATCTGCGGGAATGGACACATACGATGATCTGGACTAAATTAAATATCTAATAGTACTTTCGGTTGACACACAACACACAATAGCGCTGGGAATAATAGCTACAAATATGTTGTTTTCTAATTGTGATTCTCTTGTTGGTATGTCACACTGCCGGGGAGTAAGCTGCTGTCTAGGATGGTCAGGATGCATCGTCGCTTCCGGGTTTTGGGCTGCATGGAAACTGTGCGTGATGCCTGCTGGGATGATCTCTCACTCCAACATCTGACTTCATGACACCCGTTGACGAAAACGGCAAAGCATGGTCTTCGAAATGTTCACGGGGGTCAGGCCAAAGGCCAACGCGTATACCAGGGGTCGGGAACCTATGGCTCGCGAGCCATATATGGCTCTTTCTATGAGTGTCTGTGGCTCAGAGACAAATTTGATTGCATGGAAAATTTCTCCATCTTGTTCAAAATTTGAAATGTCTATTCAATTCAGGTCCACGTAAGGCCAAACCAAAGCTATTTAACATGTGATTTCTTCGCAGTATATATAGGGCACGTTTTCACTACAATTTACAGTCAAGGTGTCACACAAAAAAAAAGGGGGGGGGACTCATTTTGGCTGTACAACGCTAAAGAATCCTTTATATAAAAGTTCACTATATAATCTGTGTTCAGTGTTCAGATACCTTATGATGAATCCACAGAACTGTAAATACGCCAAAACACCGGAAGAGAACTTAGTCATTTAATTGGGTGAGTGGGAGGGATGGGTGGAGCTATGCAAAATGTGCAAGCACTCCCTCCCATCTCTCGCCCTACGCAGTCTGCGCCAAAAGTGAGCTCATCAGGCTCCCTATTTGAAGAATGTTGTGACGTTTTTACACAATAACTGCTTGCATCTGGTTTTGAAACCAATATGTATGAAAAAAAAGGGTAAAAAGGAGTTTAACCGATCTTGAGTAATTGCAAGAAAGAGACAAGTTTAAAGTGGTATGTTTGTTGATTTAGGGACAGGGGCTCTGGCATTATTCTCTTTTCATAATTTTTATCAAATCATCAAAAATAAATGTGCTGAAGACTATGCTTTTGTCTGGGGCGCGGGTTTAGCAATTTAGTAAATTTGTCTCATAATATATGGTGTGGCTCTTTCCCAAAATAAAATTAATATTTTTTGCTTTTATGGCTCTTTGAGTCAAAAAGGTTCCCGACCCCTGGCGTATACTGTATCACTATCCAATCATGCGCTCGTATTGAAATGTGTCAGCGACTATTACCAAACTTTGTTGTCACTTATCAGTTCATTTATTCATTTACCTTTATCACGTACCGATCAACCGTCGACAGTCTACGTTTTTAATCCAGTATGTACGGATAAAGATAAATGAAGGGGGGTTAGTGCATGGGTCAGGTGTTTGGAATGTTGGAGGTTTTTGTAATCAAAACATGAATAACAAGAGTTGGAATAATCACAGCAGGCTGACCGCCAGGATTTTATTTTTATTTTTGATTCCGATAATTCTGTCTGTGTAGCTATGATTTAAGATATTTTACCACTACCCTGTATTGATTTTTCGATTTTAATTTCAGTTCAATGTGGGAGTTATAAACTCCCAAAGGGGGGATATGTTGTGGAAAATAGACTTGCATTTGTAGAATAGAGTTGCATACATTTAGAAATGTAGAAAGACTTGCTTACAGTTGTGAGGGAATGTTGACATCATTTCGAGAAGGTCCTTGGCAGCCTTAAAAGGGCATGGGACCCTAATAAGGGTACGACAGCATCTTCCTTGTTGTTACGTCACATCTCCGCCGCCTCTTGGGTTGTACTCAAATTGAAGCTATAAAAGCATTGTTATGTCTGGAGTTCTCTGAGTTCTTTGGGATGACGAAATAAAGAGCTCCCCCTCATGGCAAGCCTCCGTGTACTTGATTAAATCACGTAAGAGAAGACTTAAAAGATTATCGAACCTGCATTTTCCCCTGCATTTACAGGCAACAAAAGAGTTTACTATGATATATTGGATGTCGAACAAATGAAACATATTATTAAACCTCCAGTTTCCAATAAGACTTGGACGGGCCACAAATTGGCTTTTTCGTAGTAATGTTACAAAGTCGTGCTACCTATAAACCCTATCGGATCAGCAAAGCTGCCAAAACTAATGAGGAGAATCTTAAGGTACTGGTTTGAAACATTGCTTCTTTAACACTGGACTGCGACCAGTTAGAAAAGGGCAATGGTGGAACTTGCAACATACAAATACAAATGTTGGATTCACAAGACTTGGCACTATCAAGGAAACACTGAAGGAAATTTTAGAAATGTGCCTTTGATTTTAGCAATGAGGACTTGAAGGGCAGGGGTTGAAAACACAGTATCACGCTATTCTTGCTGCTCATTGCAACACTTTGATTTTAAGGTTGCATTGCTGGTGTGTAGTATTTGATTTTATGTTAAATATAATTTGATGTCTGTCAGCTGCCAGCAAATCTTGTCCAGTAGTGTTAGTGTTAATGCCCTACAACTGTAGAAAGTACTGAAAGTGTATCCAGGACAATTATTGTGTTGTTTTATGTTTTTGCAAATATATGATTCTGTTAAGGTCAATCTTCCAAGCATATTTTAAGTTTCAACTTCACCCATTGGAAAACTGCATGGACAAAGCCATGTCTCTAGAAATATGCAAAAAAACAAAGCATGGCAGCATATTTAGCTTGGGTTATATCTTACTGGTTGTTAATCTTTACACAGATAACACCACCTTGTATTGTATTAAGCTTCACAAAAATGTATCCAAGAATAAAAGTCAATTTAATGTAATTATTGAACACAAACAATAAAATGTCAACACAAATCATTAGGGTGTTCTATACCACATTTTATCATATCCATATTGATACTCTAATCTTGAGTAGTCAACAATACTGATACAAGGTGCCTATACCATTAATATATTACATTTAATTTGCTCTGCGAAAAAATGCCCAATACATTAAAAAATTGTTTTCAATCCCAACCAAATATGTTTCCCTAATATTGCATTTACCAATACATTGGACAACCACTTATCCTCACAAGGGTTACAGGGCTGACCCTAGGGCAGTGAGCAGGGGAAATGCTGGAGTGGTTGTCCTTCAGTTGCAGGGCACAAAAACACAAATAACCAGTCACACCCACACACAACTAGGGATAATCAACCTGCCATGCATGTTTTTATAATGTGGGAGGAAACCAGAGTTGACTTAGAAAACCCACGCAGACACAGGGGGTTGGTGGTTGGAACTGAACGCAGGAACTTGCAACTGTGAGGCAGAACAAATCAGTTATCCAATGTGCCAATTCATGATTATTTATTCTGTAATGTAATGTATTTTCAGCACAACAAGGCGCACCTAAAATATCATCTTTTATTCGTCCCACAACGGGGAAATTTCTTTTGTTACAGCGGTATTAATAAGTGAATAATGAATAACAGCTAGAATATGAACAGTATAAACAAGTATTTAGAAATATTAAAAAATAAGAATAAAAAACAGAATATTTTCAATGGCAGGTGTGCAAAATAGTTAAGTAAAGTGGCCAGTACAGTAATGTGCAAATATGCAAAGTCATGGAGGGTAGGCAGTCGATCATAAGCAGTGCTTATTATATAGTCTGATGGCTGCAGGAAGGAAGGACCGGCGGAACCGCTCCTTCACACACTTGGGGTGAAGCAGCCTGTCACTGAAGGAGCTCTTCAGGGCAGATGCGGTGTCCTAGAGGGGATGGGAGATGTTCATAGTCATGGATGACAGCCTAGCCATTATCTTCCTCTCCCCTACCACCTTCACTGATCCGAGGGTACATCCCAGGACAGAGCTGGCCTTCCTCATCAGACTGTCCAGTCTTTTCCTGTCAGCTGTCGAAATGCTGCTCCCCTAGCAGACTACTCCGTACAAGATGGCTGATGCCACCACGGTGTCATAAAATTTCTTCAGAAGTGCCCCCTGCACTCCAAAAGACCTCAGCCTCCTAAGCAGATATAGTCTGCTCTGTCCTTTTTTGTACAGAGCAGTTGTGTTACGGGTCCAGTCCAGTTTATCATTCAGGTGAACACCCAGGTACTTGTAGGATGTCACCCTCTCGATATCCGTTTCCTGAATGTTTCCCATTGTTGGGAGGTGTAGTCTTTGTTTGCGGAAGTCCACCACCAGTTCTTTTGTTCCCCCCCGTTGATCTGGAGGCAGTTCCGCTGGTACCAGTCCACAAATTCCTCTGTGAGTTCTCTGAACTCACTGTCGTCCTCATCTGTGATGAGTCTGACGATTGTCGAGTCATCAATATTGAGTCGGAACAGGTCTCACAAGAACAGTAAGTAGCCGCCGACTCGATTTTTCCCCCGTAGAAGTAGTGCGCAATGCATGCTGGGATAAAAACACGGGTGCTTTATTTTCTAACCAATGTGTCAATCATCATTTGAATCAGTCACTGTTGGCTAAAGTTATTCAGAGGTAAAGTAGGCGGTCCCTTTTGGTATTTAAAGACTCGTATAGGCCTAAGCGGGGTGAAACAAAGCTTGCAATTGTCGGAAAAAGATGTGAACCACAAGTTAGGTTGGTTCATAACATAGAGAAAATAATTTTATGGGGCTAAACAGACAGCTGGTAACATGCAACGTCCATCGATGTTTTTCTGTGGTTTTTTTTTGTTTTATTTGACAGCATTATCGCGTATTTTGGAGTACGTTAATATTTTACACGGTTGGTTTCATTACACTCACGGATGTAAGTGGACCATGGTTGCGTCTTATTATCGAGTGTGATTGCTGCAAGAAGACGTCTTCGGTGAGCTAACCAGGCTTTGAATTTTTCAGGAATCCTGTTTCAGACTGATCGTGATGTTTCTGTGATTAATATATTTTCTTAAATATTCAGTATATCTTGAATGCCAGGAGTTTAAGCTTTCCAATGATGTGTGGCATTACGCATTTCAGTGACAGGTGACATCGTACAGACACCATGTCTGCATGTGTCTGAGACACGTATTTGCTTCTCAACAGTTCAACGGACTGTCGGCAGGCCGTTGGAACATTGAGAGGCTAATAAAGTTTGACTGACATATCTGACTGTTTTGTTGAAGTTCCTACTGTAGCACCTTATAGTCTGGTGCGCCTTATGTTTGAAAAATATGTGACAAAAAACGTTTTTGGTGGGTGTGCCTGAGAAAAAATACGGTACTTTATTTGTAGTTCCTGGTTGTTTGGAGGCAATGGCAGCCAATACTCATATAGGCTATAGTTGCCATTTGTGAATGAGCCCTAGGCCATTTTGTAAGACAAAAGACAAGCCCCAACATGGAAGAAAGACTAAAAACCAATAGTAAAAAAACAAAATGGCAATTCAAAAATAAGTTGTGAAAGGAAGCTACAAGCGAATATATTAATGTCTGCTCTAATACTTGAACAGAATTTAACATTCAGTGGTTTCAAACAAAAGGTCCTGTGTCATGAGTTGTTTAACACATACCTTGAAATAAAAAAACAACTTTTGATTTATATCACTTCATCTAAAACCCCAACATCTTCACTAAAAACAAAGAAATTGAACTTGCTGTTCCAGGGCCTTTGTGCACTGTTTTATTTTGCAAGCTTGTGTTTCATGTGCATGAAAGTACAGTATAGAGTGTAAGAACGTTGCTGAGGGACAATGTTTCTGCCAAAATGAGAAGTTGGATTAAGGCCTGACCTCGTGGCTGAGCTGATTTAAAATTGGCTGGGTGAAGGCTGCCCTTCAATTACATTCATTACTGACAGAGAGGCATTATGGGAGCAAGCATTAAGCCTACACAGTAGTAGACAATATAAAGATTTGAAAATATTATTGAACTTGCCTTCTTTTTACTGCAGTAGATTTGCCATTTCTTCTCATCCGGTAAAGCAAACATAGCCTCTCGATTCTTATCGGTCAAGTCCAACTCGTCCTGAAATAAGAAATATTTTGTCAACAGTTGTACATTGAACAAAAATGTGTTCAAATATTGTTTATCAATTTACTAACAGTAATACATTTTATTTCAAAGCGCCTTTTCAGGACACCAAAGGTCGCTGAACACTAGGTAGAAAACAGTGAGATTTACAAAGAAAATGCCCGGAATCACGGTTTGTTTTAGTTATAGCTTCAGATCACTGGAAGCATTGAATTTGCAGAGTGAGGTTGATTATACAACATTCTCCCGAGTATTTATTTTCACATTGTTGCTCTGCTGAATTCCACAGCCACAAAGAGCCCCTTGCTTCTTTTTACATGCATAGGAGTCCAGGAAATGAGTTACGGTTTGCCAGAGACAAAAAGTAGAGTTTTGAGAGGGGAAGTAATTTGTAATGGAAATCAAAACAGAAATGCCTCGATGGGCAGGAAGAAACATGAATGTAACAGAACTGATAAACAAACACGGAACACCACGAGATGTCCTAGAACCAAGGCTTTGTCTTCAAGATACAAATTAATCTCAGGTTTTGGTGCCATAGCGTCAACCAAAAGTACTGCGGCCTTAAATGCTTCTCAAGAGTGAAGATGACCAACAGTGCCAAGGTCGGGGGCCCCTTCAAACCAGCTTCATAGTTTTCCTGTGCCCTAATCCATTGAGCTGGACAGGGTGGGTGAGGGGCGCACAGTGAGCATGATACAAGTGACATCATTTCTTATGCAGCGCTTTCAATAAGAGAACCAATTATATTGAGTTTTCAAGAAAATGAAATGGGAACAGGCTGAATGGTGCAAACTTGAAGGATGTATAACACAAATTGAAACAAGAGAAGTTTAAAAAGAACAGGTCCAAGTGTTCTTTATCTCAATACCATCATACAGATTTTATGTGACTAGCTCAAAGATGGTCCCCTCGGGTGTACACCCACCACAACAAAGACTAAAAGCAAAGTCTATCTATCTATCTATCTACCTTGGTCATATCCCTCAACAGGGGTGACCGACAGCAAGACAAACATACAAAAACAAGGAAAATAAAAGGGAAAAAAATAGTAAAAAACCAACAAACAAAAAAAACCCACACACAAACATATTTGGACCATGGCCAACCCAAATACCCAAACATCTAAACAAGTTAGGCACCTCGGCACCTAAGTTGGTCATGCTTTCGTCCCTCCAGATGAAACAGGACACAAGAAAGCAGCCGTGTCACTTGGGTCAGGGTGACACAACACACTCTTCTGTTCAACAGCAGGGCCCGACAGCTTTCACTGGTTTACCCCTGCCGCATCATACGGTTGCCCAGCCCATCCTTTAGAACGTGTCCACAATCTCACTAAAAGCAAAGTCACAATTATTTATTTTATTTACCGAGATGCCTAACAGCCCCATACACCACAACATATCTTATCTTACCGCTTATCCTCAGTAGGGTCGCGGGGGTGCTGGAGCCCATCCCAGCAATCATCGGGCAGTGGGCAGGGGACACCCTGAACTGGTTGCCAGCCAATCGCAGGGCACACGGGGACAGACAACCCACTCGCTCATTCACACCTAGGGACAATTTGGACAGGCCAATTCACCTGAAATGCATGTTGTTGGAATGTGGGAGGAAACCGGAGTGCCCGGAGGAAACCCACGCAAGCACAGGGAGAACATACAAACTCCGCACAGGAAGTCTGGATTTGAACCCACGCAGGAGGTTCCCAAGACATGAACTGTGCCGCACATGCGCTAACCACTGCGCCGCCGTACACCCTTTGACTTAATTTGAGAAGTTAGCTTGTCTCGGCAGGGAAGTTGCCTCTTTGCAGTGTCAAAGCCCTGCTGTCCAAACTGCAGCTATTTAGAAGACCTGATACTGGGAGCTTCTGGGGAAATCTGTGAGAATAAGATCCTTGGATTTGAACCAGATGGGAGCTGAGTCCAATAACTGATGTTACAGCTATTTCACCGTGCAAAGCTCTGTGCCTTAGGCCACAGGATTTTTGGAAGAGCAATACAATATGTGAGAGGAGGGTACATGCAATGAAAAATAGAATTTAAGTATTTGCGGAATGCAGGATTCCACAATTTAGGGGATGTTTATGTTTACTTAAGGGTTTTATGTAACACTTAGATGTCAGAGTGCTTTACTTTTTGCATGGTACCCAGAGCACAAAGACCGAGGTTGCAAGCATGGTACAAACAAAAATGTAAATTTTCAAATAGTACTGAATCCCTTTCGACTACAAAAATATTAGGTAAGTATATCTTCGCATTTAACATCATCATTATTCACCACTGCGTCCCACATGAGGAGATGCAGTTGGAAAATGAATGAATGAAAAAGACAGTGTAACTAAGAGGATAAGGAATTTGGGTGAATATTAAAAGGCACCTCATTTATATTGTGCTTTTCCACCCATAAAGGCGCGTAAAGTGTTTTATATTAGACAACTAATTTACATACTCAGAGAATGTAAAGCAATTCTGGATTCAATATCTTGCTGAAGGATTCTTCAAAAATGTACTATTGGCAGTGTGAGATTGACACCCCTTGTCAATTGTTAAACCGTCATGCTTGCTTTTGAGCCATGTGGTTGGAGGTTGTTCTCCTCAAACTAGACATGCAACAATTCATCCTTTTCATCAAGCTCTGACTTCCAAAATGTCTTCCCATAGCAGATCTGCATCACATGACTTACCCTTTTGACTCTAAAGCAATACTACAAAACATGTGGTCCTTTCACTCTCTGAATTTCCCAAAAAACACATTCCAATTCGGTTGCATCTGTTAGGTGCTTCTGTACATCTCATCCAACACACTCTAGTTGGGAATTCATCAAAACCAAAGCTAATATTGTTACACCTGCTGCTCAAAAGGAAAAAATACATACCTAAGACTTCTTTCAAAATTTCAACAGGCAATGGAGTAATGTTGCAAATTAAAACGGGTGTCACGGTGGTCATGTGCACGGTAGACTGATGGACAGGCCTTATCACTCAATTTCCTGTTTAACAAGGCCATTGGGCTTCTCAAATGTGCTGAATAATAATGAATGCTGAGACAAGAAAATGAGGCAACGAAAGTCCAGAGAGCAAATGCACGCTCTTGACATAATTGATTTGAGACACTAACAATCCATTAGTTGTATGGTGCTATGCTCTGCGTGTATTTAAAATGTTTTGAAAATTGAGGATCACATTATGATCTTAGATATCAAGCCAACTTATTTAACAATATAAATTAGTAATGCAGGGGAATAAAGCTAGATTTTTTATAGAACAAGGGTCTCCAACCTTTTTCAAGTGGAGAGCTACTTTTTATTCCTAGATGCCTAGCTAAATACCTACAAAGGTAGCTTGACGGTTAGCTAGAAAGGTAAAAGGTAACAACTAAAAGGGAGCTGTATAGCTAGCTAAAAGAGTAGATAGCCAAAAAAAATAGCTGATTTAAAATATAAAAACTAGATAGCTAGCTAGGAAAGAAGCCAAAATTTAGCTTGATAACTAGCAAAAAAAAATAAAATGTTAGCTAGACATCATAGAAAAAATGTAAAAATTTGCTAGCTAGATGGCAAATAGGTAGCCAGATATACTGTACAGCTAAAAAATGCAATTTTTTTGGGGCTAATTTGCTTTATAAAACCTGTACATTGGGATTTAGTTTTTTGTTTTATATGTAAAATAAATAAAAAGATGAATGATTAAATGTGTTTTATACATTAGATTGAATTTCTTAAACATAATTATCAATACTTGAATATTCTTTTTTGTCCATGAAGCCCATTAATTGGAAATTATCTATTTGAATTTCTGATATATCAACTTATGTTATTACTATCTTGTTACTGTGTTATTACCAGGTAAATTATTAAAAATAGGGGCTGAATTGACTCAGTGAACACCCCAAAAAATAATTTTACTCGAATATCACAATGACCCAGCACTGGTGAGCTATTTTCAGAACAGGTCCGCCGACAAAGATACAGTCTTTAAGGGGGCACCTTTGGAGACCCCTGTTATAGACAGTATCAGATTAAATTGATTATACAATTATGTCCACACATTTTTATACACACACCCCATAAAAAAAACAGGAAATAAAGTGAGTGGAAAGAGGTTATCAACAAGAAAGGTGCAACCTGACAAACTGCCTACATTGGGAAAAGAGAAAAAAAGTGTGAATGTGTGGGATAGAAAAGTGAGTTTATTACTGTTTGACCACTGACTTTTAATGTTAGACTCCACCTAAATGGGAATGGTCTGGTCCAAGAATGACATCCTGCCCTGGAAGGAGAGTATGTTAACAACAATTTAAAAGGTAGGCTTAATCTGGTTTTATGCTACGTACCATGGACGTATACACTACGCCCTAAAGCCATCCTGAGCAAGACAGGAAGTCTGGCCAAAGGCAAAAGGGTCCTATGAAGCCACTGGTAGAATTACAGGAAGCTGTCATTATTGGTAATTACTTTTTTAAGAATGTAAGGCTTTGTTCGGATGTTACTTTACCGAAATTTCCTTCTAAATCCCACAACCAGAAAATAATCAGCTGCTCTCTGCCCAGTCTGGAGGACTTTGCTGGCTTGCGATACTGCAGCAGAGCTATCAAGATTATGAAGGACTCTTTTCACCCCGGCCACCACCCCTTGGACCTGTCGCACAAGACAAGGACTGGCAGGCTGAGACACCGTTTCTTCCCCAGGCCCATCACCTCTCTCAAAAAATGCACAGAAGAAAAAATTAAAAATTCTTAACCTAAATACCAACTTTTTGGGGATTTTTCATTGCTGCTAACGGTTATTGCACTACTATTAATTGCACTATTGTTACATTGCACTATTTTTATCTCATTATTATTACAAATGAAAAATGCAGTTACAACTTAGACCAGGTATCCAAGAACTACTGGTACCTACTAAATATTTTGCCTATTTATCCTGACACTCTTTTATGTTATTTTTATTTAAATCTTTATTACGTGCTTATCTTGGAGTGCCATATTTAATACAGTTGCAAACAATGTTCACTATGTTGTTATCAATGACAATAAAGACAATTCAATTCAGTTGCCAAAAAGCAACAACTTACCAGGAAAATATATCAGAATTACTTTTCTTTGTATGTCATCCAATTATTTTCAAGCAAAAATAACTTTCACCGTGCCACGCCTCAAATAAAATTGAGTCTACTTTAATTGAGTCATTCAACATCTACTCAGTGCCTTCAAAGAAGAGTTGGCAACCTCCAATAAAACAAGTTACTTTATAGTAACATTAAAATTACAAATTATAGCTCGCAGATACAACTGAACAGTAAATGCGTGTCTGAAAAGAAACAGGGCACATCCCAGGGCCTGCACTGGACCATGAATAGAAAACGATGCTGCTTCATTAAACTATGTCCCACTGACTGTGAACGCAAAGAACAGTGGGTTAACGGTCCCCAAAAATAATACAATAGAAAGCTGGACCAATGCCCTGTCCAGGAGACTCATAAACTTGAAATTATGAAATACAGCAAAACAGCATAAGACAAGAAAAATCAAAGGATTTAATATGTGTATATATTATAATATGGAACCTGAGGTATTGCAGAGTGAATCAAGGAAGCAAGGTTTTGGGTGCTCTGAGAAGAGTGATGAGCAACAAGAGTATGAGTATGGATGTTAAGAGGTGACTGTATGAGATTGTGATTGTGCCAACTGTGTTGTATGGTGCTGAGACTTGGAGCCTGAACGCAGATTGGAGAAGGATATTAAATGTTTTCGGGATGAAGTGTTTGCGGAGTATGTTGGGAGTGACAAGATTGGATAGATAAAGAAAGGAAATTGTGAGAGACAGAACTGGAGTACTCAGTTGGTTTGGACAAATGGAGAGGATGGATGACGAGCGAATGTTGAAGAGGATCTACAGAGCAGAAGTAAATGGAAGGAGACCAACAGGAAGGGCGCGATTGACGTGGATAGATGGTGTTATGAGTGCACTGCAGGAAAGAGGTCAAGATATAGTGTAAGCTAGAGCTCTTGTTAGTGATAAGAATGAGTGGAGGTGTTGTAAAAGGATAGTGGGATGTTTAGACGTGTTCTAAGGGATAGGCAAGGCACCTGTATAATGCGACAAGGGTAAACCAGTAAAAGCTGTCGGGCCCTGCTGTTAAACAGAAGAGTGTGTTGTGTCACCCTGACCCAAGTGACAAGGCCACTTTCTTGTGTCCTGTTTCATCTGGAGGGACTTAAGCATGATCAACTTGGGTGCCGAGGTGCTTAACTTGTTTGGGTGTTTGGGCATTTGGGTTGGCCATGGTCCAAAAAACTTTCGTGTGTGTTTTCTTGCTACTTTTTCCCTTTTTTATTTTCTTTGTTTTTGTGTATGTGTTTGTCTTTGCTGTCGGTCACCCCTCTCGAGGGATATGACCAGTGTAGATTATATATATATATATATATATATATATATATATATGCTCCAGTATTACAAGCCAGGAAAGTCCTTCAGACTGGGCAGAGAGCAGCTACCGATCTTCTGGGCTGTGTTGATCAGGACCGTAGCATTCCTTGGATCATTTCATTCAAGTAATCTCGGACTAGAGATTATTCGCCATTTCACTTTGATGTTTTCTTTGTATTTGTATATATATAATATATGATATACCTATCTATCCATCTACCTTGGTCAAATCCCTCAAGAAGGGTAACCGACAGCAAGACTAACATCCAATAACAAAGATTATATAATATATAATATTAGTGTTTGACTAACTATGCGCGTGCTTTTAAACATTCTCTTACAAGCTCCGGCTTTTTGAATGTTGTCTCTTAACTAATATATAGTGATCCATCAACATTACAAAAGACTCTTGAGCAACCACCTCTTCTAACAGTTTGCCCCTGGTGGGTGTTGCTGGTCTCTTTAAGCAAAGACAAACAGGCTCAAAGACAGTTTCTTTCCCAGGGCCATAACCAGAAGCATACAAAACTACGAAAATATATAATTTTCAACTTATTTGTTCATGTTGTTGCTGCTAAATGTTATTGCACTACTTTTCATTGCAAGCCAGTTAAGATGCACTGTTCTTCTATAGCATATGAATAGCCTATATTTTATGTTGACAATATATGGGGATGGTGTCATAATAGTCTTTAGTTTGCAATATTCTTTGATCTGTGCAGCCCTTTGAGCCTCTTTGTGATTAAGGGCTATACAAATAAACATGACTTGACTTCTTTTGTTGCATTATCATTATTATTATAATAACTTAGGCCAGTCTAATTGCACTACCTTGTAAATATTTTGCCTTTTTATCCTGAAAGTCTTTTATCTTACTTTTTCTTTTAAGACTTTATTACATGTTTACCCTGCAGTGCCATGTCTAATCTTGCTCCATAAAATGTTTCACAATGTCGATCTCAATCACAATAAAGATAATTCAATTCAATTTCCAAACAATTGAATCCAATGTTATAAATTCTGATGGAATACTTACTTCGTCTTTAGGTTCTTTGTGGGCAGTTCTTTTTGAAATCATACTTTTTGAGCACCCACGATTGCCACAAACTAAATATGTGTGTTTATCAGTAAAAATACATCTTTTTTATAATTAGGCAAAACAGGGATGTCAATAATAAAACAACCTTTCACCAATGAGTCTTGTCTATCATTGCTATATGCATATCTATCCCAAGAACTATGTGAACATTTTATTGATGGCATTTAATTTGCTGAAGAGTCATATTTCGGTCTCTGAGAAATACAAATTCTAAAACAATAACATATGGTAATAGTTAAATTGATGATTTGCTTGTTACGGTTTTTTCCCATTTCAGGCATGGGTATAGTCAAAACCATTAATTGTGAATGAGTGCATTGGAATCATGAGTCAACGGATATTTTAAAGTGTCCTTAAGGCTCAACCAGGAGTTTTTAGATAAAATGTGTGTGCTCTTTTGTGCTTGTTTGTGTGGGTGGGTGGTGGAAGTTGGATTGACTAGAAAATTAATAGATTACATAATTACTGAATCTATACCAGACCATATGTTGAGTGGGAAAGTGTACATTTCTCAGGGCCCTTATGGCAGTGATGATTTGAAATCCTTCAATCTAAAAATAAAACATTATTCCAGGAAAAAAAGTAATAGTGGCCTAGTCTTTTTGATTTGGTTTGAGCAGTGAAAGTCAATTGACAAGCCACAGTCGAATTGACACAAACTATATTGTCTCTGCACGGCGGCGCAGCGGTTATCGCGTATGCGGCACAGTTCTGAGGTCATGAGATCAAACCTCCTGTGTGTAGTTTGCATGTTCTCCCCGTACTTGCGTGAGTTTCCTCCGGGCACTCCAGATTCCTCCCACATTCCAAAGACATGCATGTTAGGTGAATTGGCCGGACCAAATTGTCCCTAGGTGTGACTGAGCGTGCGAATTGTCTGTCCCTGTGTGCCCTGCGACTGGCTGACAACCAGTTCCGGGTGTCCCCTGCCCACTGCTCGAAGATGGCTGTGATGGGCTCAAGCACCCCCGCGACCCTACTGAGGATAAGCGGTACAGATAAAGGATGGATGGATGTATTGTCTCTCCCTCAGGGTGGGGTATCATTATGTTTATTGAGTACGACTGAGATGCACATTAAACAGGCAAATAAAATTATATTACTGATATGGGTTGAAACTGTAGTATGTTGAGAGTGTTTAGACTCCATTACAAAAAAATGTTCATTAAACCCATTGAAGTTAAAAAGAGTTGAATAATTAAACTTATATCCCAAGTTAGCACAATAATCTTATGACGCACTGTGTTAAATATGGCGAAATGACATCTGAGCCCTTTAGTGTTACCTGTGGTGTTCCGCAGGGTTCAGTGCTTGGCCCCCTTCTTTTCAGCATTTACATGCTTCCATTAGGTGATATTATTCGCAAGTACAATATCAGCTACCACTGCTACGCAGACGACACTCAACTATATCGTTGGAGGAATCTCCCACACTAAACTGGAAATTTGGAGGCCTGCCTCATTGAGATAAAAGAGTGGATGTCACTCAATTTCTTGCGTCTTAACTCTGAAAAGACCGAAATGTTAGTCATTGGTCCATCTAAATGCCGTGACTTATTCTCAAAAACTGCTGTGAACATTGACAAATGTCACATCACACAGAGTGACTCAGTTAAAAGTTTAGGTGTCATATTTGACCCTGATCTATCCTTTGAAATGCATGTAAAGAAAATTACTAGAACCGCTTTCTTCCATCTTCGTAACATTGCTAAAATCCGTTCAATACTGTCTCAGTCGGATGCGGAAATTATAATTCATGCGTTTGTTACCTCCCGTCTCGATTACTGTAATGCACTACTCTCTGGTCTCCCGAAGTCTAGAATCAAGTCTCTTCAGCTGGTACAAAATGCCGCAGCGAGGCTTTTAACTAGGACAAAAAAGTACGATCACATAACACCGATTTTGGCTAACCTGCATTGGCTCCCAGTTAGCCTTAGATGTGATTTCAAGGTTCTCTTAGTATTATACAAAATCATACATGGACTTGCTCCCTCTTATCTTTCAGATCTGATTTGCCCCTATGTCCCGGTCCGAAGCCTACGATCTGAGAGTGCCGGTCTTCTGGTGATCCCAAGAGCAAAGAAGTGTTCTGCTGGTTCGAGAGCATTCTTTATCCGGGCACCGGTGCTGTGGAATGCTCTTCCCCCTGAGATCCGATCTGCAACCTCAGTGGAAATGTTTAAATCTAAGCTTAAAACTCACTTCTACTCCATAGCATATGAATAACCTACTCTTCTCGTCGGCTGAAAAATAGTCTGTGTAATATAGTGTAATAATCTGTGAAGCCCTTTGAGACTCTTCGTGATTTAGGGCTATACAAATAAAAATGACTTGACTTGACACATAACATTTGTTTTATTATTCGATTTTTATGACAGTTGCATGTGTCTTTTTATTAATTAGTTTTTTAGTCTGGTCTACTCTTCATAGATTATTTCCGACAAGGCATCCCTTGTGACCAAAACGTTAACTGTGCCTTTTCTGGATCTAGCAGACGATCACATTATGAATGCAAGAACTCTGGAGGTGGTTCACTCCTACAGTTGTCCTAGATCTGTCGCTCCCACTTCAGAAGCTCCATTCTGTTTTATTCACCTCCTCAAGAGAGCTTTTCATAGCATAATCCCCTATTGCCGTTGCCAGGGAAACACACTATTATGTGTCTCAATTTTGCCCTTTGATGCAAAACACGCTTCTTGCATTACATATATTATTGTCAAGCGTGTGACTAGTCAATCTAAACTCTGGCTGTAAAAGATGTAAAGACACATGATCAAATGTGTCAGCATCGCAACTGGATCATGAAAACAAATGGAGAAGGGGAAATAACTTACACAGATTTTCAATTACAGGTAGAACGATTTTGTGTCTAGGTCATCCAGTCTAAGCAAGTATGAATCATGCTGTCACAGACAGTGATCATCCAACAGGAACAATCTTTCTGCCATGACATCTTTGGCTGCTACACCCAACACTACAATACTTAAAAAAATCAAAACATAAGAACTGAACAAAAAATATACCCATCGAACCATATATGTGAAAGGTATTCGAACCAATGAGATGGGAGAAAGCAAAGTTCTTTTTTTCAAGGGTCAAAAAATGTTGTGAAAGTTTTGATATCAAGCAAGTCTGCTGTTTTAATGGCTGATCCTCTCAGCCAGCGTCCTCTCAAGCATTCATGTCAGACTCATCAACAGAAGCTTGAAATACAAAATCGATTCCCAAGTAAGCAAAAGGCCCTTCAAACGTTTTGACTTTGGAAAGTGCTCCCATATGAATGGCAGACTGAACCAGTCAGCAATATCTCTCTGTCAATTCGAACTGCTGATTTCTAGTTTTAAATGACATATACGACAAAGCAAAATCATGATTTTCCTCAAATGTATCATTCTATAAACGTGAAAACCGTTGCTTTAAGAATCCCCTCGAAAAAACTTCAGCCTTGATAACAAAATTATTTGTTAATGTAAAAGGAATTTCTCTTTCATATGCTTCTCTCGAATCAATCTGGACAGCTGCAGTAATTTATCCTGTTGATGTTGAAGTTTAGCATTCCAAGACAAAGACCGATGGTGCCAAAAATTACCGGGAGCCAAAAAGCTAAAACATATTTGGTAATGGGGATAGTGGAAGAAGGACAATTTGTACGAAGCTCAGTTAAAGGCTAGTTCAACAGAGGCCCAGAACCCAGAGAATTGAAAAGGGTATCGTTACCATATATATCAGTAGTGATGTGGGAGAAGTTAAAAATCCAGAATGAATGGACTAAGGGAAATATTAAAACATGTTCAACAATAATAAAAAAAAAAATATATATATCAGGTCTGTGAATAGGGCTACAAAAAAATCACAAAAAACCCTGACTTCAAACCTGGGGTTACGGATGTAGGATTTGAAAAATGGGCCCAAAAAGGAATTATGTTGATTACCCAAGTGTTGGAAGGACAGGCATTGAAATCGTTCAAACAACTCCAACAAGAATTTTACCTACCTAGAAATGATTTTAACAAATATTTACAAATAAGGCATTACCTCCAGAAACATGATGAAAATAGGAAAATATGTAAGGAGCCAACTAAAGTTGAGGAATTATTAATATCATACTCAAAAGGACAATCAATAAAGGGGGTTATCTCAAAATTGTATAACACTCTGCGAATGGATCTCAGTAATGAAGACATGGTGGTTAAGGAAAAATGGGAACAATAAGCTAATGTAGTGATAAAAGACCACGAATGGGAAAAAACTTTGAAAGAGGGACACAAAATAACCAGCAGTCTGACATGGAGGGAGTTTGAATGGAAAGTAAAAATGTGATTCTTCTATACACCCTCTATCACTTCGTAATATAAAAGTACCTCCAATCTATGTTGGCGTAACTGTCGGAGTGTCGGAGATTTTACGCATATTTTCTGGAATTGCCCTGTAATATTAAATTTCTATTCAGACAGAAATAAAATTAATTATTGGTTGGAAGTTGCGGTTGGACCCAGTGACCTATGTATTAGGAATTTTGCCAGAATTACTGACTGGTCAACATAAATATGTATAAAAGTTATGCTTCTGGTAGCAAATAAAATGATCACAGTGTCCTGGCTGAAACCACAACCTCCTGACATAAAACAATGGAGAGACAAATTAAAGCAAATGTACATAATGAAAAAAAATCACGGCAAGACTTCAACTGAAACTAGATCAATTCGAGAAAAGAAGGAAGCTTATCACACAATTTTACTTGATGTCTAAACAACTCACTTTTTATTTTATTTATTTTATTAACATTTTCGGTTGTTTCTTTTGTTATCTATGGGTATGTCAGTTGTATTTTTTGTTTGTGTTGCTGTACGATAGAGGAATCAAACCTCTGTTAAAGTGTGTGTGAGAAATAAGAAGTTATAAAAAAAAACAGGAACTTGAACCGTGTATCGGATAATAAAGTGATGTAATCAATGGCGGTTTGTTTTCTATTTTTTTACACAATCCTTTCATCTTTTGTTCATGCCAGGTAGTTTGTGTTCCAACATATCCTGCATCATACTTCTTTTATACTTTATTCTTTAAGAGCTAGTCGATATTTCCACATATCCTGCTTCTTTTCGTGTATTGATCAACTCAAGTCAGTTTGTGTTGGAAACGTATCCTGCGTCTTCTTACATATTTCATTCAGTTATAGTTAGTAAGTTTCCTAGCATAGCCTGCCTCCTTTGTCTTTTATATTTGATTCAGTTATCGCTAGTAAGTTCCCCAACATAGCATGTGTTGTCTTCCTTTCATGTTTTTTTATTCAATGCTTACTAGCTTGTTTTTGAAACATATCCTGAAACCACTTACAGTACTTTCATATTTCATTCAGTTTTCGCTAGTAAGTTCTTAACATAGTCTGCATATTTTCTTTCATATTTCATACAGGTATAGATAGTAAGTTTCCCAACATATCATGTATTGTCTTCCTTTCGTATCTTCAGTGCTAACTAGCTTGTGTTTCAAAATATCCTGACCATTTTATCAGTTTTTTTTTTTCGGGCTGGTTAGTGAACAAAAAATATTTCTGCTAAATACTGAAGAGCTTTGTAAACTTCGTAGTCCTGTTTCTGTTCAGGTCGAGTTAGTTTGTTGTCTGACATAACCTGCTTCTTCTTCTTTTCATGTTTTGTTCATTTAGATATAGTTTTGTGATCTATCATGACATAGCAGGGATGCATGGTTGAGTCTGTATTAGCGTAGTTTTAATGACTTTAAATTCTAAAACAGTAACTCGAAGCGTGTGTCGAGTAATAAAGGAATGAAATCAATGTTTTTTATGTTTCTTTTTATGCTTTGTTCAGTGCAAGCTAGTTTGTGTTCAAAACATACTGTTTTTTTTTCTTTCATGCTTTGTTCATTTGGAGCAAGTTGGTATCCAAACTATCCAGTGTTGTCCTTATTTCGTGTTTTTATTAGTGCAAGCTAGATTTTGTTTCAACCTTATCCTGCATTCTCCTTTCATGTTTTGTTCAGGGAGCATTCGTGTTCTTTTAGTCCGAGCAACATATCTTGCGCTGTCCCCTGTTTTGTTAAGTGTGAGCTAGCTTGTGTTTCAACATATCCTGCGTCTTCCTTATTTTAGGGTTTTGTTCTTTTGGAAGTAGTAAGTGCTTCAAGATTGCATAGCAGGGATGCGTTTGGAGCCTGTGTGAGAGAAATTTTGATGTCTTTGAATTCTAAATATCCTAGTTAAAATTGTTGTTCGGTTTCTGTTCAGGTCAAGCTAGCTTTCATTCCAACGTATCCTGTGTCTTATATTTCCATGTTTTGTTCATTTAGATTTTGTGAGTATTTCAACGTTACATAGCAGGCACATATAGTCGATGCTGTACTATTGTAGTTTTGATGATTTTAAATTCCAACGGGTGAAATCAAAGGGAGAGTGGATAATAAAGTGATGTAATAAAAAAAAAAAAACATGTGCATTAAGGAATTCGTTTTATGCGTTGGCTCTTGATTACATACAATCAGGATAGTAGGGACAAAGATTTAGGTTGATACCAATCAAAATCAAAATTGTCCAAATTCACACTTAGTTGTGTCCAATTTGGATTTGAAGTGAAAAATAAACATGACAAATTCAAGCTTGTACCATTCCTGATTATATCCGTATTTTATCAGAAGTACAAAAGTTGAATTGGGACACCACTAATTATATCATTTGTCTCCACATTTTTTTATACATTAATTACCCAAGTATTGAAAATGCCTTGCTTCCTTGACACAATGTTAACAGTTGAACAAGTGAGTCCTGAAAATGATGTGTTGATGCAAAAGGGTTGATATATACACAATATAGCGCGCATCATGATATCACTGTACTAAAATTGGTAAACCTGGTAGGCACTTACCACCAACTCGGAAAATCGGGCATGCAGCTCCTCAGCAGGCGGCATGGGGGCGCTGAATTCCAGTAATTGCAGGGGCACACTGTCTTTCAGGTTGATCTCTGGGGGTTCACTGCTACCAAAGCAGCAGAGAAACCCCAGGCCCGCCCTTGTCCTCTTCCTAGGGGGCATGGTGGTTTTGGTAACACGCGTGGCAGTGTTGTAGTCAGAGTCAGACTATCTAGGAAGGGACCAAGGGGGGGATGTAAAGGCCAATGCTGCTATCTTGGTGGCATGATCTGAAAGAAAAAAAGGAGAGAGTATTCAAAATAAGAGCTTTAAAATTAAGATAATTGAAATAGATTAGAAATGTAGTACAGTAATCCGTCGTTTTTTGCGGAACTTGCTTTTGTCGGTCCAGAGCATTTGTGTACATGATAACTTTTCGAGAAACTTGAAGTTGAATCTTGCAGACGTAATGAAGGCTTCTCAACTCTTTTACGTATGTGTAAAACTCAGACCACAAAGTCATTGAATCATAGGCAGACACAGGCAGGAAAAGGGCAGGGCAACTTTTTAGCCAATTAGAATGCAGAACACAATGCACTATGAAAATCCTTTGAATAGCGAAACTGCGATAAGTAAACTGCAATACAGCAAGGGAATATTTTAGAAGAATGTCCCATCATCACATGTAATAACTCCCGATCTACATGAGTCAAAGCAAGATTTATTTGACATTTTCAACTACAGCCCTGGCATGAATATTACAGTGTGGTTGAGGATTTTGTATTAGAGTGAATAAGTGATTTTAGCAGGAGAGGAGGGGTGGGGGATTAATGAGAATCTTTTTTTCAACTGTCACTACATGTTGACAGCAAATGGCATCAAACTTGCTAAGGGCTCTGTTAACCAACAATCATATTTGAACTTCTGTACCAGGTTAGCCTTGATTAATTGTTACCAAAGCCCTACACAATTCCATATCACATGAATGCGGTTTTTAGGCTTCAGCGCACAGAAAAAAACCAATACTAAGTACTGAAACTGCCAAAGAAACAAGATAACCAGATGTGAAATATAGTTTGCATGTTTGAAAATTAGAAAAGTCAACTAAGGAAAAAAGAAAAGAAAGTCAACCAAAGGCAGCCACCTATAAATCACAGTTGGTGTTTGAATTAGCATCTTTAGCAACACTTGTTAAAATCGGGCTGCAGCCTCTTTCTCACGGTGGCACCCTGGGCTGCAAAATAGCTCCGTTCAGCATTGACGATACCTACAAGTTTAAATAGCCGGGCAGCTTTGTCATAAATATTATTTTGTTAGGGTGCCATGTATCGTGTGGTAGGCCATTTTATAGTCATCTCAGTTAACAGCAATATGGGCGAGTGGCAAAACGCCCACCCATTTAGATGAATAAGAATGAATGAATTTAGCTTTTTAACCAACAAAATACTTTAGCATTTTGCACTGTGTAATATTTGACCATTGGATGTCGCTGTATAGCGTAATGCAGGCATGTGAAACATAAAGCCCACGGGCCAGGGGAAAAAAGTGGGGCAACATTTGTTTGCACAGATCGTTAAAAATAAGATGTATATAGTTTCGTGTTCAAGACAATGTTGTGCAGTATTGTCCTCAGTTTCAGTAGGCCCAGCCTGGGTAATAGTATCTGATGTTATTGCTGCTAAAACTCTTATTTTCTGTTACTTTTCTATTTATTTCAAAGCGGTATGACATTTGAGACAAATGTATTTTTATTTATAGCTCCCACTTGTTTAGTGTGAAGAGCTGGTTCAGCTAAAAGGCGGCATTTAGTCAATCAACTGTTAATTTTGAACACATTTGATGCCAAAATTGATTTTTTTTGGGTGAATAAATGTGTTTTACTTAGAAAATATCCCTTTTTATAGGTGATTATAATTTGTAATTTTATTACAAATGTAGGCAAAATCAAAGCCAAATTTTGGCATAGACATGTTTTACTGATCCGGCCCACCTGAGAACATAAAGGCTGGATCAGGCCTCCAAGCCAAACTAAATTCGACATACCTGATGTAGTAAAACAAAAAACAAGTGCTACAAAGCAAAAGGAAGAAAACAAGATTTGGAGACCTGAATTGATGAAACCACAAAACTTTTTTCTCATGTTATTGCCCATCCTTTCACAACTTTTTTTTTTTTGCACACAGAGCAGCAAAATGGCGGACAATCTTGTCATCTCGCGCTATGTGAGCTCCATGTTATGTAAAATCAACACAAATAACGTACAGGTATTTTATAAAAATTCCTTGTATATGCGATAGTTTGTGAATTTTTGCTTAAAGTTTTGTAACTACTAAGATTTGATAAATAGTACACAAATGTTGCTTCTTTTTTTTTTTTTTTTTCAAAAAAACATAGATGCAAAGATATAAAGACTAAAACCATGCAAAAATGAAAAGACCAATATATTTGGAAATGAGCAAACATCTAAAAGCTGCAACGGCAAAGTGTCAACCATTGATGAAAGCAAATCTCGAAGGAAAAACCTTTAAAGCTCCTTTTGCAATGCACAGGGTAACGGAAGCATTATTTTCTTCGCTTTATTCAACACCAATGGGTAAAGATCAGCGCAACCTTTTGACAAAAGCAGCAGGAGCAGAGATGATACAGTATGCATGCATGGTTTCACCAACAACTTAACAAAGATAGCTCTTGTCTGCGGGGTACAATTGCGCCTGGGCAGTGTGTCTGTGAGTTGTTGTTCCGATGTGGAACTGCCCCAACAGCGCCCTTCACTTTTCAATAGTGCAGTGTGTGTCAAAGTGTGTATTTACAGTAGTGAATGAAAACAATACACAAGGAATCAAGCCATGAAAAGACCACATCAATCCGAGAGGATTTCCTTAGTTCAACAAAAAAGGATATGGGTGGTCAGTAAATTAAAGAATAAAGCACTGCTTACACTGTATTACAGGCGTTCAGAAATCAGTAGTCACACCACATTTCACAAATGGCAACAGTTTACTGCCATATTGTCACAGAAGGTGACCTCTGGCCCATTATGTAACGGTATTAAAAGTAGATTTAGCAGAAATGTTTGACCAAGGGGTTATATTTGGGCTTAAAATGGAAACTGTTATTAGTATGGTTTGAAGCTATAACAAGAGGATTTTTACTGAGGACGTCTCCTCAGCTCTTCGCCTCTCCACTCTCATATTTACTGAGCAGAGGCGTTCTCATTCCATTGACTAAAAATAGCTGGGTGGTGAATTTTTTATGAACGCACCAAGCCTTCATCATGAGCTTAAAGGCAAAATAAAAAAGGGAAAAAAAATTGAAATGTGGCTTTACAACGTTTGTGTTTTCCGCTTCCTCGCATACTTTTTATGTAGGCGACAGGGAAGAGCTGCGTGCAGTGCTGTAAATAAATTGTTTTTCCCCTTCATTTGAAGAACATGGCACTTGTGGGTTGCTAAGAATGAGACAAGTTTCCTTCCGACACTCTCCACGATCATCATCATACGTGATAGGCCTTGCAAAAGCGATACTAGTCCTGTGAACCTGATGTTAAAAAGGGGTTACATTTTTGAGTCCAAGACTTTGGTTGGGATTAAATTAACTATCTAGCATGGATTGTTAATTTACAAATACAAACCCAGAAATGTGTTTTTCCAAACAAAATTAGTTCAACTGGAGATTTCCTGTGCATTGCTTATAATTTCATCTGTTATGTGGTTTGCTTTTCAATTTCCTGGCAATAATTGAGTACTATAGTTGGATTAAAAATATTTAATTCCAATAAAATAACATTTGGGTACTCTGGTCTAGGTGAAACTGAAATGTCATCGAAGCAAATACAAAACAGATCAGGGTTTTTTATTGGGCTTGAAAAGTAAAGAAAACTTAGAAAAATTAGATGGGCAATATTATTCAAACTCAAGAAACACTACAGTCTGCAAAGTGTAAGCCGTCCTCCCCCTACATAATATTGTATACTTTGCGAACAAACCAACAATATAAATCTCAACTATAGAATTCACTCGTGTAAGAGTGGATCATTTATGGATTGTCATCAAATCTTTGTGTGCGAGATTTTTAATTCTTCCATATAACCCCATGTGCAGTCACTCAGCAGTCAAATCTAGTACTGCTGGCCTGCTTCCAGCCCACAAAAACTAGGCCATGGACAAATATACACACACAGCAGAATGCATACACCCGCAAACAGAAATATGATATGCAATGCATAGGATATCCAAACAAGAATCCACACTGATGATTTCGTCCTCTTTAGTTGCCATACAAAGGCATCTCGTAACATTGCTGGCACACTTCACGATAAACACAAAGAAGCACGTGATGCATATATCTATGACCTAAACTTCTTCCTAAATATTTGGTTTTCTGGTTCATAGAGGTGTCAGATATATGTATAAGTCTGTAGCCTAAGCCTACTTGAGACACTAACAGTCTTATAAAGTCGTAAACATTCAGTCAAGATTTCCCACCATCACCCAAAATTATCTACAGTAATGGCCTGTGTCAGATTTCTTCAATGTACTCAAGTTTAAACTTTTTATTTAAACAGTTTAACATTGAAAATAATTGACAGTTGGCTCATTGTGTACATGCAAATGTATTGCTTTCCAAAGTATACATTTGGACTAGGACAAACATGAAAGATTGAGAAAAATATATACCGTAAATTCCAGACTATAAGCCGCTACTTTTTTCCCAAACGTTCAACGCTGCGGCTTATTCAGTGATGCGGCCAATTTATGTAATTTTTCTTACTGCCACCAGTGGCGCTCGAGTACAAAAGGTAAGATTTAGACCGCTGGAATATATGCGCCGATTAAGACTGCAACTTCTTAGCTTGTGCACAAATTAAATTAGCGTAAACTCACCCTCATCATGTAAATTGCAAAAAGAAAGGCACATGACGCAGCTTTCAAGCTAAAAGCAATCGAGAAATCCGATAAGAAGGAAATAGAACTTTTGCACGTAAACTTTACTTTGCAAGCATGTTGCTAGTGAGTCTTGGAATAAGGGAGCGAGGGACAACGCCTATATGACATAGCCTCTTTCCCACACTGGGGAAAGTGACTTTGATGACGTCAGTCATAAGGAGAAAGATGAGGACGGTTTACCGTGGTTTTTACAAGAACAGTATATTTTTTTAACAGGCCCGTTTACTGTATTGTGAGCATGTTGCTAGTAGCATGTTGCTACCTGTCACAGTCACGGTTTGGGATGAAAGTTATATTATTATTATTAAAGCTTTGAAAACTATCGGTGTACCGTATTTCTTTGTAAATATGTGTAACCATGTATAATATGTATTTGCAACTGTATATTTGTGTAATGTATTTATTTTAGAAACTTATTCTTATGTTTTGCACGAGCAAATGAGAAAGAAGGGGCGGGGAAAACGCGGGCTGACGGGAAGTGGAATAAAGGTGAGACGTGTTTGTGGACGCGGCCGACAATAGTGGATATATATTTTTACCACCCTTACCTTTGGAAATATACACTTTTTTCCTTGGATTACTTTCAACGAGCACCCGGACTCTGCAGGTCTGCATCAAATTTTAAGTATCGGTATCATTTTCCGTTCATTTTGCCGGCTGTAATTTTTGGACTGTGTCGGGTATGGGTTAATTTCGTGTTTGTGTTGCATTTTTTCAACGTGGGCGCATGCGGCTGAAATACAAGTGCGGCTTGTGTATGTGCAAAATCGGTTTTCCTCCCGAAATGTGGTAGGTGCGGCTTATAATCAGGTGCGCTCTATAGTCCGGAATTTACGGTATATATATCTCATATATATTTTATAAACCGAAGGCCTGGAAGAGGACAGCCCTAGTTTTGCATGATGATGAAAATTGTTGTTTTTGGTGTCAAAGAAGACATGGCATGAAGAAAATGTTAATTATTTTCTTAATGGGCATGCTCAAAGTACAACGTAAAACCAAAAACACAAATGCAGTATATTGCCTTTGTGGCCCCCCTCTGAAAACCCCAGTGTGTTTTATTTGACTGCTAGATGCCACTGTTGTCCAACACGAAAAACAGTGCCAAGCAAGCAACAACCCGGCAGACAATGCGGCAACTAAAGAAATGTAAAAGAAATATAAATTTTGCAACCGATGATATTTTTAATTCAAAAGACAAATAACATTTGTATGATAGTTGATTTATTTTTGCCTTTTTTTTATTGAATGAAAGTTTTTTTTTACCACAAGGAGGTAATGAATTTTACTCACTGTCCCTTTAAATCTCGTACAAGAAAAATGTTCACAATGTATTTTTTCTTAGAAATTTGAAAGCCTTTAAATTGTTCAACCAGGAAAGACGTTGAGCTGCATCTGGGCTTGGAATTTAAAGTATATAAATAATTTAGCGGTTAGAAAACATTTGTATTGTATGTGTTGGTAAGCATTTAAATTCTACGCACATTTACAGTGAATGGTCCTCTTACGTTTCCCTTAGGCCACACAGCCACTATGTGGCTCACCCGAGGATACGGTAACATTCAAAAGGAATAAAAAACCTCAAATGCTAAGTCTTGGTTTTATTCTAAGATGCATGTCACAGGCTATTTTTTAATATGGCTGAATTTGCAGATTTTTTATAGATAAATAGATAGATACTTTATTCATCCCCGAAGGGAAATTCACATTTCCAGCAGCATCCCTGAGCTGAGAACAATACAATAATAAAGCAAAAAGAACACAATATACAAATACCCAGTGTGACGTGCAAATGCCCACTGTAGCGTGTTATATAGAATATCTAAATATTGCTACACAGAATACATATTGCAATAAAATTCGGTAATATTCAATGTAGGGGGTGTGGTTTAATGTGGGCTTTTACTCTGCCAGGTAGAGTTAAAGAGCCTTATGGCATGAGGAAGAAAAGATCTCTTCAGTCTGTCCGTAGTACAAGACAGTGACAGCAGTCTGTCGCTGAAACTGCTCTTCTGTCTGGAGATAATTCTTTGTAGTGGATGCGATGGGTTGTCCATGATTGACCGCAGCTTTTCCAGTGCCCGTCTCTCAGCTACTGTTGTCAGGCTGTCCAGCTCTTTGCCCAGAACAGAGCTCGCTTTCCTAGCCAGTTTACTGAGACGAGAGGCATCCTTTTTCTTGACGCTACCTCCCCAACACGCTGCCGCATAGAAGAGGGCGCTTGCCACAACTGTCTCATAGAATATTTTCAGGAGCTTTTTGCAGATTTTGAAGGAGGCCAGCCTTCTGAGGAAGTAAAGTCGGCTTTGCCCTTTCCTACATAGAGCATTTGTGTTGGCAGTCCAGTCCAGTTTGTTGTCCAGCTGCACACCCAGGTATTTGTAGGTCTGGACAAATTCTACACATTCTCCTTTAATGGTTACAGGAACCGGGTGAGTTCTAGTTCTCCTGAAGTCCACCACCATCTCCCTGGTCTTGGTGGTGTTCAGGTGCAGGTGGTTTGCGTCGCTCCATCGGACGAAGTCCTGAATCAATTTCCTGTACTCCTCCTCCTGCCTATTTCTGATGCATCCCACGATCGCAGTGTCGTCTGCAAACTTTTGCACATGGCAGGAGAGTTGTACTTAAAGTCCGATGTATACAGAGTGAATAGGAACGGAGAGAGCACGGTCCCCTGCAGAGATCCTGTGCTGCTAACCACAGTGTCCGATGTACAGCCCCCCCCCTGTTTCACATACTGGGGTCAGCCCGTCAGGTAGTCCGTAATCCATTCTACAAGGTGTGAGCTAACTCCCATCTATCAGTTTCCTACTCAGTAGCAGAGGCTGTATGGTATTGAAGGCACTGGAGAAGTCCAAAAATGTAATCTTCACAGCCCCCTTAGCCCTATCCAGGTGAGAGAGGGATCAGTGTAACATGTATACTATAGCATCCTCCACTCCCACCTTCTCCTGGTAAGCAAATTGCGGAAGGACGACGGCGTGACGGACCTGTAGCCTCAGGTGGTGCAGCAGCAACCGCTCCATGGTTTTCATCACATGTGATGTCAGGGCGACCAGCCTGAAGTCGTTGAGTTCCTCAGGTCTTGATTTCTTTGGGACTGGGATGATGCAGGATGTTTTCCACAGCTGAGGGATCCTCCCCTGTTCAAGGCTCAGGTTGAAGATGCGCTGTAGAGGGTCTCCCAGCTCAGACGCACAGGCTTTCAGCAGTCGGGGGGATACTTCATCTGGACCAGCTGCCTTGCTGGTTCGCAGCCTCCTCAGCTCTCCACACACCTGGGCTGCAGTTATTTTTAGTGGGGGGATGTCTTCCATGCTAGTGTCCGGGGGCCAGCTGCAGTACTCAGGGGTGAGGATGAGGCGGAGTGGTCAAACCTGTTGAAAAAGTTGTTCAACTGGTTGACTCGCCCAACATCTACATCCACAGCCACACCCTGCTTGGTGCTGCAGCCAGTAATTGTTTTCATCCCTTCCCACACCTCCTTCATGTTGTTGTTCTGCAGCTTTTTCTCCAACTTCCTCCTGTACTGCTCCTTCCCTTTCCGGAGCTGGACTCTGAGTTCCCTCTGTACTCGTTTTAGCTCCTGCTGATCACCATTTTTAAAGGCCCTCTTCTTTTGGTTCGGAAGGCACTTGATGTCGCTCGTGATCCAGGGCTTGTTGTTGGCATAGCAGCGTACAGTCTTTGTAGGAACAACATTGTCCATGCAGAAGTTAATGTAGTCAGTGGTGCAGTTTGCCATCTCCTCAATGTCCCCACTGCTGGACCCTAGCAGGACAGCCCAGTCCGTACGTCCAAAGCAGTCTCTCAGAGCCTGCTCTGCCTCGGTGGACCATTTTCTAAAAGAGCGTGTGGTTGTTGGTAGCCTCCTCACTTTTGGTTTGTACTGTGGTTTAAGCAGAATGAGGTTGTGGTCTCCTTTCCCAAGGGCAGGCAGTGGTTTTGCACTGTATGCATTTTTGATGTTTGCATACAGAAGGTCAATAGTCCTATTTCCCCTGGTCTTGCAGTCCACATACTGGACGAAAGAGGGCAGTGTCTTATCAAGAGTCACGTGGTTAAAGTCCCCAGAGAATAACATTGCAGCCTCCGGGTGTTGTGTTTGTAGCTTTGCCACAGCGGAGTGGATGACGTCACACGCTACTTCCGCATCAGCGCGCGGTGGGATGTAAACAACAACAGCAATGGAGTGTCCGAACTCTCTGGGCATGTAATAGGGACGCAGACTTACGGCCAAAAGTTCGACATCACGGCAGCAGATAGAAAGCTTTGTTTTACACCACCTCATGTTCACGTAGATAGGCAGTCCCCCTCCTTTGCGCTTCCCACTGACTTTTGTGTCTCTGTCAGCCCGAACAGCGCAGAAGCCGGTTAGTGTGACGTTAGCGTCCGGCAAGCTAGACGTGAGCCACGTTTCCGTAAAGCAAAGCAAGCTGCACTCCCTGTATGCTTTGATGTCTTTCACAAGCACAGCCACTTCGTCGATCTTATTTGGTAGGGAGTTGACATTCCCCATGATTATGGACGGTGCCCAGGGCTTATATCGCCACTTCGCCGCTAGCCGCTTAGCCTTCACCTTAGCACAAGCTCTGCACCCCCGGTAGGGTCGCCTCACCGTTAGGGAAAAGGGGGACCGCGCCGCCTCGAGAATTCTTCAGGTCGAGGAGTTGATTGCTCGAATAAACGCATTTTTGCGCGTTAAAAACCCATATCCATAGGATAGAAAGTAATCCAAAGTGCTACAAGTGTTGCAAGGCAGCCACTGAATATGTAAGCAAAAAAACAAAACAATAAATCACAAAAGTAGCGAAAATAACACAGGAGCTGCTGGACTGGCTGCCATTTGCGACGGCGCCGCAAGCATATTATCCTGCTTATCATTTACACAGCCAATTATAGTTACCGTAAATTCCGGACTATAGAACGCACCTGATTATAAGCCGCACCCACCACTTTTTGGGTGATTTGACACTTTCGTACATACACAAGCCGCACCTATGTATAAGCCGCGGGCGCCCGCACTAAAGCTTGCGACACAGTAACATGTTTAGCCCGGGTTAGGCTGTAAGTTCCACAATTGTAACCTCATAGTACACAAATCCAGAACCACAGTTGACATCACAAAAAGAAAATGATACCCGTAATTAAGGTATGATGCAGACTTGTAAAGTCGGGGTCCCGTTGAAAGTAATCCAAGAAAACAAAATGTATATTTCCAAAGTTAAGGGTGGGAAAAATATATATCCACTATTATCCGCTGCGACAACAGACAGATCTACCGGTAACTCAGCTTACCACATTTCCCATCAGCCCGCGTTTGCTCCGCCCCTTATTTTTGATTCGTCCGTATAACACATAACAGAGTAAATCTCTAAAATAAATACATTACAAATATATACAGTTGCAAATACATATTATACACATATTTACGAAGAAAGACGGTACACCGAGAGAGTTTTCAAAGCTTTAATAATAATAATATAACTTTCATCCCAAACCATGCCTTTGAAAGGTACCAACACACTAGTAAGATTACGCTCGCAACGTATCAAACATACCTGTGAAAAAAAGCACCCCGTAAATGTAAAATTCACATTAGATCGTCTTCAACTTCCTTCTCATAACTATCGCGGGGGCATCTTCCTCAGTATCAGAACGTACCTTAACTTTACAGAAAATATATGCTAACATTTAGTGATTGCAGTCTTTCTTGGCGCACACATTCTACTGATCTTAATCTTATCTTTTAAACTCCTGCGCCGCTGGTGGCCATTAGAAAAATTCCATAAATTAGCCGCTTCACTGAATAAGCCGCAGGGCTGAACATTTGGGAAAAAAGTAGCGGCTTATAGTCCGGAATTTACGGTAATTTTCTTCGGTGAAGTCGAAGTCTGGCTCAAACATGATGTTTTCTTGTGACTTTTGAATGAAATTGTCATCCATTTGTAAAAAAAATAGTCCGGGATATAGCAAAGGCCTAATTGAAAATGATATTAGAAACAGCATACGAAAAAGTTGTTTCTCAATAAAGAGTATTTTTCCAACATGCTTACCAAATTTTTCGCACAATAAGGTACACCAGATTGTATGGCGTACCACCCAAAAATAGTATTTTGTGATATAGTCTTCATATACAGTGGGACCTCGCTACTTCGCGGTTAGACGTTCGCGGGTTCAGAGCTTCGCGGGCCTAAAAAAAAATAATAGTAAAATAAAATATTTTTTTAAAAAAAATGTTTTTTTTAAGCATTTTTGAAGGGGTGTGGCTACTTTGTGGTTCCACGTTCGCGGGTTCAGAGCTTCGCAGGTCTAAAAAATAATAATAATAAAATAAAATAATTTAAAAAAAAAAAATGTTTAAGCATTTTTGAAGGGGCGCCGCTGCTTCGCGGATTTTCACTTTTCACGGGTGGTTTTGGTCCCCAATAACCGCGATAACCGAGGTCCCACTGTATAACTTGATTATAAGTCGCATTGAATTAAAAATGCATTACTGTAAAGCTACAATTGCACAAAAATATACGTTTAAATTGGAAATAATTATTTTATAAAACATAAATTAACTTAATGACATCTGGTTTGACCACTTAAATTAATGAATTCATTCATAAATGGTTACTGTGCTGCACCCACCCCAAATCCTACTTTTTGTCAGCTAGACCGCAAGTGAACCACGTGCCGAATAACCAGACCTCTTTTCTTTAGTTGCTGTTTATTCGGACAATGGCCTCAACCATTACCCTAAAGATAATAAGGTATAAGTTTGCAGTAAAACTGAAAGTTCATTAAAAAAAAAGGACGAAAAAGTCCTGTTAGCTTGCTAACAATACAGATACATTCCAAGCTTTTGTTTTTTTGTAAAAATAATAGTTTAAAAACAAAGAGCAAGCAGTTCTGTAATAAAACTAATACAATTCTACAAAGGATAACTTTTTCTTATGTATTTCCATTCAGCACAGTGGGCGCTTGCCAGTGAGAGAGCTGAACATTGAGTCGTTTCTTTGGGGGGTGTTTACAGTTTGTTCAGTAGATTTTTATCATAAAGTGTCTTACCAGGAAACATACATTCTTTTATGAGCGACCATATAAGGGATTATTTAGCGAGGTACAGCAAAAACGGGTTATGTTAGTGTAACACCTTGACTTTAAACTGTTGTTTAGACTGTGCCAGATATATATACACTTTTGTTCGTAGCTCGTCCTCGGACCGAGCCGTCACAGGTTCGATTTCCGGCTCCTCAGAGTTTAATGCGTTTCCAATAAGCAGGTAGCCGTCGCCACCATTGGTGTGTGAGTGGGTGTGTGTGTAAATGGGGAATTGTGTAGCCCATTGTAAAGTGCTTTGGGAGGTCTTCAATGACTTTAAGTATTATATAAAGGCAGATCATTTATCATTACAATTTACTATCATACATTTATTGTCCAAAGCAACAACAAAAGAGGTTTTGCAATGAGCGTTCAAAAATTGGTGTCTAAAGTTACCATTGAAGTTCTGCGCTTCCCTTTTTTTCCCCGTTTAGCAACATACAATTAAAATGTTAACCACAAGAGGGCACACAAAGATAACTCTATGTTTCTCAAAGACAGAACAGTCACTGTATGCAATACTATTTAATTGTCACTACGGTATGCATTTCCTATTGTATTTTCAGCTATAAATGGTGCACCAGATAATAAGGCACACTTTCAAATTTCTGGCCAATTTGGTGTTTACTCCAGAAAACATGGTACATAATATTTTTAAGATTAATCCAAATTTCCTACATCCATTATCTGCAATCTGCACCGCTTGTCCTCAGTAGGGCCGCGGGGGTGTTGGAGCCCATCTCAGCTGTCCTCGGGCAGTGGGCAGGGGACACCCTGAACTGGTTGTCAGTCAGTCGCAGGGCACACAGACAGACAACTCACTCACAGATTCTTTCACACCTAAAGACAATTTGAACCGGCAAATAAACCAGAAGTGCATGTTTTTGGAATGTGGGAGGAAACCGGAGTGCCCGGAGGAAACCCATGCAAACTCCACACAGGAAGGTTTGATCCCATGACCTCTGAACTGTGCCGCGGACGCGCTAACCACTCATCAGCCGTGCTGCCCTTTAATCTAAATTATATATTTTTTAATATCTACACTCCAAATTTCAAAACGTTTTGTTGCACAAACTCTTAATCAAAAACACACAATAAAACATTTTAAGAGAGAGAATATCCGACTATCAGACAGATATAAAAGTATTTCTTAATTTCAAAAAAATGGAAGGTCAACTGGAACAACTTGTATTGATATTTATAGTTGCACTACATGCAAAGTCGAGTTAAGGTGCACAATTAACCAACAATGCAATAATCAATACATCAGATTAGTTTAAATATGTCATTAGTTATGTAATGCCTCAGTAGCCTTTTGAAGGACTGGCTGAGAAAGTCTGTTTTCGACTTTCCAAACTACCGTATTTTCCGCACTATAGGGCGCACCACCAAAAAATAGTTTTTTGGTCCTATATCTTCCATAGATAAGGCGCACCGGATTATAAGGCGCTACAATGGGAACGTCGACAAAACAGTCAGATGATTCAGTCCAACTGATTACCCCCTTAACATTCCCAAAGCTTGCAAAGAAGCAAATACGTGTCGTAGACACGTGCGAATGCGGTGTCTGTACGATGTCACTCAAATGCATCATTTCAAATATCATTCGGAAGGTTAAAGTCTTGGGATTCAAGAAATGCCAACCATTCCTTGGTTTCTATTTTTTTTTTTCGCTCGCAACTTTACTGTGCATATGACAATAAACACTTGGAATTGAGTTTAATTCACTCAACTCATCACAGCAACATCAAGATCGTTCTAAAACAAGATACCGGGAAAATATAAAGCCGCATAACTCACCTAAGTTCTCACGTTCAATAATGATACGCAATCATGGTCTTCTTACAACCGTGAGTGAAGTAAATCCAGGAGAGTAGAATATTTACAAATACAGACTAATGAAACATGTTTCTTTATGGCGTACTTTAGCAAGCTTGCTACGCCATTGCTAAACTCGGCCGATTGCAGGGTTTGTTTTGGCCATCTAGCCAATCCGAGGCTCCGAATAACTTCAGCCAATAGCGATCGATTTAACGGATGATTGACACATTGGTTAGCCAATGAAACGCCGGTATATAAATCCCAGCATACACCGCGGACTTGCTACGCCATTGCTAAACTTGGCCGATTGCAGGGTTTGTTTTGGCCATCTAGCCAATCCGAGGATCCAAATAACTTCAGCCAATAGTGATCGATTCAAATGATGATTGACACATTGGTTAGCCATTGAAACGCCGGTATATAAATCCCAGCATACACCGCGGACTACTCCACGTTCGGGGTAAAATCGAGTCGGCGGCTGTTGAGTAAGTTGCTAGACCTTGCGAATTTAATATTGAGCCATATATAAGGCGCACTGTGTTATCAGGCGCATGGTCAGCTTTTGAAAAAAATTAAGACTTTTAGGTGCGCCTTATAGTGCGGAAAATACGGTAATTGGAACCGTCTAAGTAAGTGTCAAATTCGCTGCCACTCCTAATAACAGACATCAAAACCTGCAAATACACATTCACATACTCATGCAGCAGGCATGAAACCACAGAAGCACTTTGAAGAAGTCCTTGCTCATGCTGCATGCGGTGCATACAGCCGTACAGTCAATGTTCGCATATTGGGGAAAAAAGAAGTAGAAAAAAAAAAAAAAATCACACTCCCACTCAAGGCTCAGATGTGAGCGCATTCTGCATACTCACACGCTGTGCACCCTGATGCAGAGACAAGCTTGCCGGCAACTCTGAGTCTTGGTCTTGAGCTAGGCCAAGCATAGCGATTGAGCCAGAGAGGGAGATAGTGGTGTGATGAAGGTGATGGAAAGAGGGAGGTGGCTTTGAAGGGAGATACTGCTGCCACTTCTTATTCAAGCCACAAACTTTTGCACAGTCGCCGTTGAGTAGAAGTAGGTCAGTGCAAAGGGAGGGAGGGAAGCAAGTGTAGTTTGTGTGCGTGTGAGTTGGGTAGGACAGACATCCATGTATGGATCCATTCATCAAATGGCTTTTGCAGGACTATTTCATTTCCTCTTCAAAACATCCATCACATCACCATACCTCCACAAGCATTACAATAGTGCATCAGGGAAAGTTCTAGGTTTTGAACTCTGAATGCAATGATAAACTGTGCCTGAATTGTTGTAAACAAAACCATCAAACATTTCTAAACACTGCTCCTATAATTCCAGCTCACAGTAGTCAGAGGTTCCAATGCAAGTATGTCAATGCACTTGAAGTAAATGCAAAATGCTTAGTTTTTCATAAATCCTAAACAAGGAATTAAATACATGATAAATCTGCTTGAGAACATCTAAAGCACTAGTCCCCAATGTTTTCTGTTCTACAGAAATGTTTAATGTCTAACAACATTCTTGCAGCCGCCCTAATAACAACACTATTAATAATGACAATAGTGATAAGCCTAAAACCACTGTGTCATCACTACACCACTCATGGTACCAGAGGGAAATGTAATAGAATGGGGTAAACAAAGTTGTCCTAAAAGATATAAATAAATGCAAAAAAAGGTTTGAGGACAAAACACAACTCTTTGGTGTATCCGTTGATGAATCAGTCTGTGAATCAATTAAAACATTGTAAATCTTATTTCGGTACTGCGTTCATAATTTGCGTGGTCATTAACTGATTTTGACCATTGCCACATGTGTCCAAAAACATGGTTTGCATGTATGTATGTATGTGATCCCTTAATCAATAGGGTGGTAGGGGCACCATTTCCTATGGCAAGTACAGCCTGATGGCGCCCATTCTTCTCCAGGCCAACAAATAGTAACAACTGTGTGATAATGAAATAAAATCGAATGCCTTTTCCGATGTCATTTACATTCCCTAGTGGTCTAGTGGTATGTATTTGGCGTGCTTACTGCTTCGTTAAGGGTTTAATTCCCGTTGCATCCAATGTTGTGTAAAGTGGTCTGCAATATTTTTCGACTGACGATAATATACTATCGTAAAACCTCGTGTGTAACGCGCACCCAAACTTTCTAACCGTATGGCCCAGTACCAAACGACACACAGGCCCCATATCAGTCTGTGGCCCGGTGGTTGCTGATTACTGTGCTAAAGCACATATGTACAAACCAGCTTCATTTTGGAATGAGGTGCTGTAGACTGATTAAATTAAAACCGAGTTATTTGGATATAACACCATTCCAAACAGTTGCTAGTCTAGGTAAAATTTGGTGGTTGTTTCATCATGCTGTGAAGCTGTCAGGCCAGTGCAGGTACTGGCAGTATTTTTAAAGTTGAAAGTCACATGGATTCCAGTCAGTATCAGCAGATACTTACGATGTTAAGATATCAGTGACAAATTTGAAGTTGGGCCGTAAGTCATTATTGAACACTTTCTGTAAATCCTATATACTTTATTTTACTTGTTAAATATCACAATGTGTGTCTGCTATAATATATAATTACAGACGCTGTCCTACTTATGAACAAGATAGGTTCCAGATGATCGTTCGCAAGTTCAATTTGTTCCGGACGATCATTCGCAAATTGAATCTGTTCGTAAGTTGCTTCAGTGCTATTATTTGTATGTTCAAGGTTTATATAAGTATATTTAAGGCTTGTATAAGTAACCTGTAGTGTTTTGTACTAAAATGAACATTTCATCAAATAATATGCTCTATAAAGATCAATAAAGTTAAATGTAACTTACTTTTGGAAGATACGTTTCCATAGGTCCTACTTCGTGTTAAAGAGTGGCCGAAAATAAGCGATCCAACCATTTTCTCAACCACATCAAGCTTTCTTATTCAATTTTCGTTTCAAAAGAAACAGCTTGCCTCTTCTTTACACTTTACACCAACCATATTGAATGGATGCACAATATATTAAACAATAAAAATATCAAAGTTCTCAGCGCGCTGGAGACAGTACAGAATGTTTACACACAAACTAGGAAGAGGAAGCGGATTTTTTCGGGTGATTGCTAGGTGACCTCTCACATCGTCAAATGTCTGTAGCGGCGGAAAGAAGCACTACAGTAATGTCCTCTACTCCGAAAAAAGTGCACACAATACAAAATCTAAATTACAGCAATGTCTGGATATTTCGAAAATCACCTCTTGAGGACAGAATTTTTTATGTACTGTACTGTGGTACCTCTACTTGTGGATGTCTCTATATACAAAAGTTTCAGGTTACTAAGTACTTCAACGGGAAAATATTTTCCGTAGTTACAAAAGCATTTCAGTATACGAAGTAAAAAAATGCAGTACAGTACGCGCCGTTATTAGCTGCCTCGAGTTACCCGAACGTAAACAAATGGGCTACGTGTATCCTAGCGTACTCTTTGTGTTACCCTGTCACAGTTCAGAGACGAGGAGCCACAGAGCACAGTGTAGCAGCAAAATCCCAGACAAACATGGCAGCTATCTTCAGGTAGGGATTGTAATTATGTTAAATAAATAAAAAATTATCGACCTATGATTTTGTTATAAACATTTCGATGTATGATAGTTCATGTTTTTTGCCTCGTATTCAAATCAATGTTTTTTTTATACTGAATGAGAATTAAGTACCACTAGGAGGCACTAAATATTACATACTGTCCCTTTAACAAACATCATTCTGAAATTAAAGATATTATATCAAGAGTTTTTACTTACGCACAGATGGTAAAAATATATGCAACAGAACCACGGTTGCACTTGTGATCGCTAAATTGAATCAACAGTAACAAAATACAGTCAGAGCAATAACATTCTTGGGATTTGCTGATTGACTGAAATCGGGTGGGCAACGGTTCAGCTTTTTTTCATGCATGTGCCCTTACTACACTACACGCTGCATAGAAGCTTGAAAGATCATGAACATAGACCCAAGCTCTCACATAAGCAATACATGAAAGGATGAAAGATGAAAACATACTCACACGCGTTGATTGGTCACTATCCAAAACATCCAACCAGGTTTACTAGAGCATTGCGCACTGGGATACAAGTGCCCCAGACATTCCCTCACCAAAATGTCCTCTCTTGTGTTCACTTGTCTGACCAATGACCAAACCTCCATTTCTGATCTTCTTACAGAGAAATTGATGACATGCCAAATCACCTAAGACACAAATAACTTGTTCTCTCAGAAAGACCTCCAGGCCACCCACCGCTACCGATTTAGACCATTAGGGCAACAAAATCAGACAACCTGTGTTTGGTCAGAGGTCACAGTGTGTAAAAATCACTAATAAGGTATTAAACATACAAAGCAATAGAAACAAATAAAGTAAAAGTGTTGTTTTGCTTACATATTATACAAATGTGATGATGTGATTGAAGAGCTGACAACAACCTTAACCGTTATGCATAAGAATGTAAACATGTGAAATGAGACAGCATTGAGTTAACTCAGAAATTCTGAGGGGTGACATCACCTGACAATTCCAGTTCAGATTTTTGTGTAAAGCAGGGAGCTACTGCCTTGAAGGTTAAATGATGAGAGCTGATACCAGGACAACAACACATTAATTCAAAGTACATTTCCATGCAAAGTGTTCCTGTACTTATTATAAAAACCCAGAATTAACCTTGGACTTTCTTTTGGGCGGTACATTGATTTCATAAGGATCTGTAAAACATAATAAGTAGATGCGTTCACATTTGGCTCAGAACAATGTGACTGAGGACAATTATATCCTACGGGCTGATAAATTTAGACTTTTAAGTCTTGAATCAGTAAAATTAAAAGCTTTAGTAAACTGTCTGCTTATGTCTTGCAGATAAACTTATGAACAAGAACAAAACAGAATACGGTTACACTTTGGATTGTTTGAGTTTTGTGGTGTCCTTGCGGATTTGTGCCTACGTGCACCTTCCAGGAAGTTTCTAAGATCCAAATATCCACCCCTTCCCAAAGACACTCCTTTTGGCATTCTTTGCAACCACAGTAATAACTGTGCCTCTTTCAATTACTTCCTCTATGCAATTCTGCAATCAGATAGGGGATGCTACGACGATGAGACAACTGAAAACCTGTTCAGCTGCTTGCCTGAAAGCTATACTGTATGTTTTCCAACATAGAGACCAGGACATGGGTGAAGTAGATATTTATGAGTATCCCTCGAGTTTCAATTAATGCTTAAGTTTCCAAAATAATTGAGCGAGTGCATTTTTGGGAAGGAAAATCCTAGGTTTCATAAGTGACTGGAAGAACACTTAGGCAAGTGGCTCTTACAAATAAGTGTGAATTTTGCCATTTTCTAATTTAATGACGCTCCCTCTTCAGAATTAAAATATATGACTCCATACTTTAGATCGATGGTGATACCTATACAAGTCTTGTTTAACCTATAAATAAAGATCTAAAAAGAACAAAAATAAAGCATTTCAATATAGATTAAGGTCATTTAATGCCAGAATTGGATTGAAATTAATATATATTAAACATTTTAAACCTAACCCACCACAAATTCTAAGAGAAAGGAATTGAGAACTAAATGCTAAATTGAATAATAAGTAGTTACAAGCCCATGCTACATTGCGTCCACCGTATTTGTCAACTTTCCAGATGATTTTGGAGCAGAGATGCACTTTTCTCCAGAGCTATATTATTGGCACCCTAATCTTTTCCTAAATTGTCTTGTTTTACAGCATCGTTGCACAAAGTTGGGGTTTCTTTACAGGATGACAAAGGTCCTAAATTATAGGTAGTTTTTGTCTGAAAACTGTGTAAATTTAGTAAATTAAAGATGACCCCCCTCTTTAGACTTGGTGAAGGCATCCATCCAGACATCCATTTTCTGTGCCGCGCATCCTTACAAGGGTCGCAGGGGTTCTGGAGCCCATCCCAGCTGACTTCGGGCAATTGGCAGGGGACACCCTGAACTGGTTGCCATAATGACAGACAACCCATTCCTTCACTCGCACTTAGGGACAATTTAGAGTGGCCAGTTAACCTGACACGTATGTTTTTGGAATGCGGGAAATCTGAGTTCACGGAGGAAAACCCACACAGGCACAGGGAGAAGATGCAAACGCCACCCGGCAAGGCTGCGGTAGCTGGAAATGAACCCTAGACCTCCGTACTCAGGGGCTGCATGCTAACCACCAAGCCGCCGTGCCACCAATGAAAGGCAGTCATAATTAATTATTAAACACACGGCCAGTTCATCTGGCTCCTTATCCTGGATATTATCATACTGACCCCACAAGGCAATTAACAGACATTTTTTAAATGTTATTTTTTTGCAGTCAGATATTATCGAGCAGCCAATAAAGGTGAAGAATTATTGCAGTCAGTGAAAAGGGTTAATTAAACTTTTGAAAGACAGATCTTCCAAGTAAACATGTATCTTTTGTGGATTACTATTGATTACGATTACTCGCTGTTACTTACTGTTTGGGATTTGCCTTTATTATCTAGTCCTATTTAACATCTTATTTTGGACAATTTTTTTAAGTTTTGTTGGCTTCCAGCCTGCATAACAAACTAGCACTGCTGGTTTTAAGAGAAGCACAGTAATCCACCTTACTTGTAAAAAGTAGACACATGTACCAAACAAATGGAAAGAGAGAAGGGTGGTATGAGTTTTGAAACCTCAAAGGATGTCCTTAAAAGTAGTTTCACTTGAAAAATAAGTAATTTTCTGGTGAGTGGAGTGGTCACTATCGCTTCACCACATGAAGCACAAGGGTTTGTTCAGCTTAGATGTGCCAAAAACAGCATTTCTAACCATTAACTGAGTGGTTGCACTTTGAAGTGATTGATTACAGTACAAACATGGCTTGAAAAGGTAAAGCCCGCTGATGATGTTGTATGACCGAAACGTGAATTGGAAAACTGACTGCATGAATCCTCGACAGTCAGTTATTTTTTTTAGTGGCAAAAAGCTGGTAATGAGATTATGTCTGTTAACTTGATTCATAATTCAGCTTCTATTTTGTGATAATTGCTCATTCCAACCACATGTGGCAAAATGAGAAGCAATTGATTCACAGAACCATCAATACAGTTGTTGGAGACCTTCTCTTATGGAACACTTTGTCCTCAGACTCTACAGTTCAAATTTAAAGTCAGTATTTTAATTTGATTGGGAGCACTACTGAACAGCATTCACTGCATTTGTGAGTTTCCAACATTGACATATTACCTTCTAATGTATAACTTGACAAATGTTTTTCATAAAGATTCCAGAATTATAACCGTTACCAGATCATGGTTCACCCTTTCTAATGGAGCATTCACGTGTTATATACCTACGCTTAATAATTTGTGTTATGAGAATAGTAAATAAAACAGTTAAGCTGATTACACAGGATACAGGTTGTACGACAAATCTAATGTTCCTACAGCAGAGCATTTGCACTTGTTGCCAAATAAGATATTTTTAGGAATCACAAAGGCTAGAAATAAATCCATCTATCCATCATTCCATCCAAAGCAAAATAGGGACAATCACTGAGCACAAATACAAACTGTTTAACAAACAATTTAGAGGGAGATGAAACCACACTGCTTTTGCAGGAGTCAAGTGATTAGACTATTACATTTACCGTTATATCTGAATAAATTGTGCAAATACACATATACTAAAAACCTGCAGTTTTAATCCTTTATAACTTAGAAATTTGGATAGCTGAAATGTGTGTTCTCTAAAATAAAACTTGTAACTATAACACATTGGTGGGCCATCAGGGCCCACATGGCCTTCTCTCCTGGCCCAAAATATCTCAATTATCCATCCATCCATCCATCATCCATTATCTGCACCGCTTATCCTCAGTAGGGTCGTGGGGGTGCTGGAGCCCATCCCAGCTATGTTCGGGCAGTGAGCAGGGGACACCCTGAACAGGTTGCCAGCCAGTCGCAGGGCATACAGGAACAGACAACTCACTCACTCATTCACACCTAGGGACAATTTACCTGACATGCATGTTTTTTGGAATGTGGAAAGAAACGGGAGTGCCCAGAGGAAACCCACTCAAGCACGGGTAGAACATGCAAACTCAACACAGGAACCTTCGATTCCGTGACCTCAGAACTGTGCCGTGCATGCGCTAACCACTGCGCTGTTGTGCTGCCCATATCTCAATTATGCGGTGTTAATTAAACTTTGTCCATGAATACTTATTAAATAATTCCAAATAGTCAGATTCCTTTATTTGCTTTTCATCTGGCTATGCTGCTTTCATATTTAAACAGTCACATTTCAGTCATTATTTGTTGCCAGGGTCAGAAATCAGCCCAGATGCCTTTACGATTAGTTCTGCAGGCCCCGAGGCATAAAATAATTGTTGATAAAACTGTTGGTTTGGCCAATCAGATTTCCAATTGATGGAGCCAGGGCCTTCTAGCTGGCTTAGGGAAAGATCAGCGGTTTCACAAAATGTGATTGGGGGCAGTAACGGAAGTATCCCAATGAAATCGTTAAGAAAAATATCCCCGTATTCACTGCTTGCCGAATGGACATTATCAGTCCTAATTAAAAGAAAAACTTGTGCCAGAAATACGACAGGCTTGACTTTCAGCCTTACCTCTGAAGGCAATAGAAAATAACTTCTTGATGGAACTCAAATACATGGGTAATCTGTGCGACAGAGTAATTGAAATATTGTAGAAAGAACGGATAGATTTTGTGCCCAAATAAAAACGATTTTTGGGGAATAAAATGTGGCTAAATTCCTAAATAATACTGCAATTTTACTAGCTTATTATTGATGTTTTTATATGTGGCGCAGCCATAAAATAGTTATCGAGGGTTGGATTGATTCAGAAATAGCACTACTGAAGGCAAAGGTATTAAAAGCACAGGCCACCACTGCTTTAACATAAAAAATGACTATAGTATACTCTGCATTTATGAAACTATTCATATTCCATGAGTGAGGTCAACAGCTGCAACACAGAGGACAAGAGTCTTCTTGGTAATGACTCAAATTCTGCATGAGGATACTCACACACATACAAATAGGACTAGCCCTACGAGGGAACAAGTCGTTTTTTAAATAGCCCGAAGTAATACAACACTAAACTAAGGCACTGTGAAGGGGGAATATGCTTGCACTTCATAAGCCCTGGTGTCACTCGTACAATAGTACCAGTCAATGTGGGAACTTCCCATGGAGACAGGAGGCCTACATCATTTCTTATTGTGTCATAGAGTTTGGTTCTGCAGATCCTGTAAGCACTTCAGGGTTAATACAATATGATGGTAATCCCATCCAAATGATCTTCGAATGGTAATAGTTAAAGCTGCTTTTTTCATCTATCCTAATAAAAAGGTTGCTAAGGTGCCATTCAACAGCAGGGTTGACGTGAAAAAGGGTCTCACAGTAGCTGAGTGACTCTTTTTTCCTCTCCTAAATAATCCTGAGAGCACTTCAGCAATAATGCTTAATAAAATATGAAAGACCCAAAAGTGCTGATGGCAGTAGGTGCTGCAGTTAAGTATGTATGCAACGTATAAATCCTCAACTTTGACGCCTTCCCAACATATTGAATGTTTTAGGGGCTGTTTGCAATGCTGAACCCTCGGCCAGCACACAAGCACGAAATGATGAAATAAAAATTGAAATTTTCGTATTATCATGTTCCCAAAGTGACTATGGAACAGAGAGAAGACAAAAAGCATGTATGGTTGCGTTTACTCTGACAAACGATTGAAAAGAAATAAATAACAGTAATTACAAGCAGGTTTCTGCCCTCCATTGTTTTATCTGTCCATTGTACAAATGCAAAGATTAGCTTCTATCTGAAACAACAATAAACATTAAAATAAAAATACCTTGAGTTTTTGGGGAATGGGTTTAATTCACATTATTAATACAAGGAAAAGCTCACAAATTGTATCCATAACTAGTTTCATTTTTAAGAAAAAGACCCTGAAAATGGCGCTAATTTTAAGCATTTTGTTTTTTACTTTACTTTAAAACTTGTCTGTACTAAAATAAGAAAATAACCCTTAAAATTAGCAAATTGATCTGATTATGACAGATGGCAGTCTCATTTTAAGATTTTGTGATAGGGTAAGGAAAATATTACCGTATTTTCCGCACTATAAGGCGCACCTAAAAGCCTTTATTTTTTTCAAAAGCTGACCATGCGCCTTATAATACAGTGCACCTTATAATACAGTGCGCCTTATATATGGATCAATATTAAGTCGCAAAGTCTTGCAACTAATGCAAGCAGCCGCCGACTAGATTTCCCCCCAATCGCGAAGTACCGTATTTTCCGCACTATAAGGCGCACCTAAAAGTCTTGTTTTTTTTCAAAAGCTGACCATGCGCCTTATAACACAGTGCGCCTTATATATGGCTCAATATTAAATTCGCAAGGTCTCGCAACTACGAGAAACAGCCGCCGACTCCATTTTTCGCGCTGTGCATACTGGGAAATATTAAACGATTGGTAGTTGCCGGGGCTCGTGTTGTATTTGTTTACTAAGTGGCAAAATGGCTACCCCATTAAACTGCTTAATTCATATTCAACAAATACAGTATTTGTCTGAATCCAGGGTTATGACTGGTGAAGATGTAAAGCACAATTTACCTTAAACAAACGCAGAATTATTCAGAATGTCACGTTTGAGAGAGAGAGAGAGCGAGAGAGAGAGAGAGAGAGAGAGAGAGATTCTCTTTCATACGTGCATTTGTATAAGAAAATGGCTCCTGTTAAGAGACACGCGTACAACGCCGAGTTTAAACTCAAAGCGATCAGTCACGCAGCACAACACGGCAATAGAGCGGCAGCGAGAGAGTTAAACTTAAATGAATCGATGGTACGGAAGTGGAGAAAGGATGAAGATAAGCTCCGCCAAGTAAGGAAAACTCAACAAAGTTTCCGTGGCAATAAAGCAAGATGGCCAGAGTTAGAGGAGACACTTGAACAGTGGGTTGTTCAACAAAGAGCGGCAAGCAGAAGTGTCAGTACGATAACTATACGTATGAAGGCAACAGCGCTGGCACAAAAACACCGGACGTGTTGGATGGCCCATTCACTGAGATATGGTCAATTCGAACACAGCAGAAGAAGAATTCGAGGGATTCGTCGATGAGGAGCTTATAGAGTGATCTTTGTTTTTCTTTTGTGTGTTTACGTTTTACATTTTACAGTTATTATGTTATTGCTTTGCACTCGTTGTTTTTGCACATTACGAGTGTCACTTTATTGCGATTGCACTAACGTTTCATTTAAAATAACAGTATCAGACGTTTTTTTCTTTGCGTGTTGACTAAATGGACAAAAAATAAAATGATATGTCGATGTTGTTCAAAGATGTCAAAGATGTGTCACGAAAATGCTTTACCTCAGAGAAAATAATAAAACGGCTGTTTATTTATTTTGGGAGTGAATGGAGTTGTGGAAAGCTTGTTTGTTAATAAAGTTTGACCTTTTTGAATATTTTGTTGACATTCCCTTGAGCGTGGCAACATCTAGAGGTTGCATAAAGTAACTACATTCTCTACTGTAGTCAAGTCGTCACATTTATTTACCGTAAATAGCCCTTAATCCCAAAAATGTCTCGAAGGACTGCACAGGATTACAATTACAAAATTGCACAATTACCTGATCTTAAACCAGCATGCACTTATAGCGCCTTATAATGGGGTGCGTCTTATGTATGGCATAAGTTTTAAAATATATCATTCATTGAAGGTGCGCCTTATAACATGGTGCGCCATATAGTGCGGAAAATACGGTAGTCCGCGGTGTATGCTGAGATTTATATACCGGCGTTTCATTGGCTAACCAATGTGTCAATCATCATTTGAATCGATCACTATTGGCTAAAGTTATTCGGAGGTAAAGGGGGCGGATCCTTTTTATCATTTACAGGCTCGCATAGGCTAAAGGGGCAAAACAAAGTCTGCAATTGGCCGAAAAAGATGCGTCAATCATCAGTTGAATCGATCACTATTGGCTAAAGTTATTCGGAGGTAAAGGGGGCGGATCCTTTTTATCATTTACAGGCTTGCGTTGCAAAAGGGACAAAACAAAGCCTGCAATTGGCTGAAAAAGATGAATGTGAATAGCATGTTGGGTAGAACTACGCCATAGAGAAAACAGTATTTTACTATTCTGTACTGTATTTGTAAATATTTTACTCTCCTGGATTTACTACACTCACGGATATAAGAGGACCATGGTTGCACATTATTATTGAACACAACGACTTCGGTGAGCTACTCCGGCTATATATTTTCCCAGTATCTTGTTTCAGACTGATCTCGATGTTTCTGTGATATCTGTTTTTAAATTAAACTCAATTTCAAGTGTTTATTGTCCTATGCACAGTAAAGTTGCGAGCGAAAAAGAAAATAGAAACTAAGGAATGGTTGGTATTTCTTGAATCCCAAGACATTAATCTTCTGAATGATATTTGGAACGATGCATTTGAGTGACATCGTACAGACACTCTTTCCGTACATGTCTGAGACATGTATTTGCTTCTTTGCAAGCTTTCGGAATGTTAAGAGGGTAATGAGTTTGACTGAACTATCTGACTGTTTTGTCGACGTTCCCATTGTAGCGCCTTATAATCCGGTGCGCCTTATGTATGGAAAATATAGGACCCAAAACGATTTTTTTTGGGGGGTGCGCCCTATAACCTGGTGCCCCTTATAGTGCGGAAAATACGGTACGTAAATGTGCCATATCGGAAAGTTTAACCCGTTTTAAGTAAGATGTAAAACATGATGAAATACAGTCAAATACAGTCAAATAATACTCCAAATTAGCAAAGACTTTGCCAAAGAAATTTTCCTTTGTGCAGAGTAAACCTGCAGGAGTACTCTGAAACTAGTACTCAATAACACCAAGTAACTCATCTCATCTCATCTCATTAGCCGTACCGCTTATCCTCAGTAGGGTCGCGGGGGGCTGGAGCCTCTCAGCAATCATCGGGCAGTGGGCAGGGGACACCCTGAACTGGTTGCCAGCCAATCGCAGGGCACACAGGGACAGACAACTCATTCGCTCATTCACACCTAGGGACAATTTGGACCGGCCAATTCACCTGAAATGCATGTCTTTGGAATGTGGGAGGAAACCGGAGTGCCCGGAGGAAACCCACCCAAGCACGGAGAGAACATACAAACTCCGCACAGAAAGTCTGGAGCTGGATTTGAACCCACGACAGGTTCCCATGACATGAACTGTGCCGCACAAGCGCTAACCACTGCGCCGCCGTGCTGCCCCACCAAGTAACTAATACCAACAAAACATTTGATAGAAAATCTTCCAATATACCAATGAAAGATAACTCTAAAAAACAACAGAAGGTAGAAGTATCACCGAGTAAAGTAAAATGAAATCTGAACAAGAATTTTATGAGTGTAGGTTATTTTTATTGTAGCAATTTAGGATGCAAAATAGTTTAGACTACAACAAGCAAATGTGTAGTCTGCAACTAATTGTGCATCACAGATTGGCACAACTGCTTTAAAGACAATTTAGCAAAAAAAAAGTACCATAGTATTTTAAATTAACATTCCCAATTTCGTCTCACTAAGAAAAAGGAATCATGCAGATTTACAAAATATGTGTAAAAAACAGAGTACAGTAAATTCCATTAGTATGTTTTTTATCAATGTTTACCTAATTCCAAATGTAAATGACCTTCACCGTTTTACAAGACGTAAAATGAAATGTTTTAGTGAGGTACTTGGTAAAACATAGGTTTGTCTAAGTCTTTAAGCCATAAAACCTATTGGTTTTAAACAAAACCACACACGTAGGTAAATGCACACATATGTCATCACCTCTGGAAAGTGGTGCAACCTTAAGAGCAAGCGTGTTTCACCACCCTGTAATTGCTCCAGTTTATGACCTCGAGGCTACATTTCCCTCTAAACACACATACATAAAAAGTTGTCATTTTCTGATTTAAATATTGTGTTTTATAATGACTTTGATGAATAAATAGTTTGTTTTCCTAGCTAGAATGATTAGTGGGACACTTTAGGAAACAATATGAAAACAAGTGTAGCCTGAATTGTTTGCAATTCCTAAATGAGTGAACGGCACCAAAACATAGTGATTAGTCACAACGGCTGGCCTAGTTTGCAGGTATCAATATCAAGATCAAGTCTCCAACTCACCAGCATTAAATGCTGAGAAATTGTTCACTCCTGTGTCACATTGAGTAAGCTAAAATAAAAACATAGGCTCATCATAATTTTTACATAATGGCTGCGTGGTGAAAAATGCTTTCTTCTTTTGGCGCTTACAGTTTTTGTTTAGCTTTCTGAGGCTTTCCCATGTTCTAGATAACCAAAATTGCTGTGTTAAGTCTGCTTTCCCTCACTGAAGGTCTAAGATCAGAGGGGTCTTTCAAATGACAGAGCTCAGATCTAAACTATTGAAAATGGCCCTGCTTCTTTGCTGTCCTGCCCCAATTTCCACCTCCCAATCTCATTGTGCGTCTTTCAACAATCATTTTCCTTTGTTACCAATTATTTTCAATTATAGCAACCGTAATAGGATGAATATACGATTATTGGAATTGGAAGTAAACGGTAGTTCTGACTTTCAGTCCGAGAGACTGCAAAAAGTACACACCATAAGCTACGCAAAAGCTTAATAACCAAGGCTACACTTGCATTGTTCCAGTACTCGTGCATATGAAGAGGATTAAATTGCTGACTGAAAAAATTCCAACTCCAAAACCAAAAGTGCACTGTGATCTCTTTTTGGACCAAGGTTAGGGACTATTTCAGTTTTCCCTTTTATGCCAAAAATAAAACTGCTACAAAAATAAATGTTTTTTTCCCCTTTGATTATGATGCCACAATGTAATTAAATTATTTAAGCATTGGCTCCAGACTGCCAAAAATTATGGAATTTTGCACTAATATTTGGGATGTAATTTACGCTTAACATTGACTCATAAATACGACCACTCATTTTTGAATATTTGTCTTTGTTGTTACAAAACTCATCTCATCTTATTAGCTGCACCGCTTATCCTCAGTAGGGTTGCGGGGGAGCTGGAGCCCATCCCAGCAATCATTGGGCAGGGGACACCCTGAACTGGTTGCCAGCCAATCGCAGTGTTACAAAACTGTTTAACATAAAAGTAAAGATGCGTGAAGGATACAAAATGCTCAGAGACACAGAAATAAGGACACAGAGGTGTTTTTGCACCGTATGTATAACATATGTCATACAGTCTGTGATATGAGCATGAGTGTGTGCCTGTTGATGATGTAAACAGGAAATGACCCTTTGGGGTTCTTGACTTACACATTTCTAATCGCAACTCAATTTTCGTGCCTCACATTCTCTTCCTAAACAAACTGCAGTTAGTGGGAGGCCTTCATGAAGCCCAAAGGAAATTCCTTGTCCTGGCATGACATCTCAACACTGACACATCCTCAACACACGCAACATACGAGTGTGGATTTAATTAGGAATAAGCAATCAACCATAAAAAAAAAACATACCCTGAAGCACACAAAAAAAAAGCGAGTGGGAAACCTACATCTGTTAGACAATGTATTACTGCAAGCTTCGGGAAATGAGTGGATCATCTGCAATGTGTGTAATCTATGAAGTAAGTAATCTTCAATGTCAAAGTCCACAACATTTAGAACTTAATGGTAAATCGTGGCAGACATACTATATATATACACACAGTGCATCCGGAAAGTATTCACAGCGCTTCACTTTTTCCACATTTTGTTGTGTTACAGCCTCATTCCAAATTGTATTAATTCAATCTCTTATCTCAAAATTATACACAAAATACTCCATTATGACAATGTGGAAAAGTTTTGTTTTTTTTACTTTTTTTGAATTTATTAAAAATAGAAAACTAAGAAATCACATTTACATAAGTATTCACAGCCTTTGCTTAATACTTTGTTGATCCACCTTTGGCAGCAAATACAGCCTCAAGTCTTTTTGAATATGATCCCACAAATTTTGCACACCTATCTTTAGGCAGTTTTGCCCATTCTTCTTTGCAATAAGTCTCAAGCTCAATCAGGTTGGATGGGAGACGTTTGTGCATAGCCATTTTCAGATTTCTCCAGAGATGTTCAATCGGATTCAAGTCTGGACTCTGGCTGGGCCACTCCAGGACATTCACGGAGTGGTTCTGAAGCCAATCTTTTGAGATCTTGGCTGTGTGCTTTTGGTCGTTGTCCTGCTGAAAAATGAACCTTCGCCCCAGCCTGAGGTCAAGAGCGCTCTGGAGCAGGTTTTCATCCAGGATATCTCTATACATTGCTGCATTCATTTTTCCTTCTATCCTGACTAGTCTGCCAGTTCCTGCTGCTGAAAAACATCCCCACAGCATGATGCTGCCACCACCATGCTTCACTGTAGGGATGATATTGGCCTAGTGATGAGCGGTGCCTGGTTTCCTCCAAACATGGTGCCTGGCATTCACACCAAAGAGTTCAATCTTTGTCTCATCAGACCAGAGAATTTTGTTTCTCGTGGTCTGAGAGTCATTCAGGTGCTTTTTTGAAAATTCCAGACGGGCTTCCATGTTCCTTTTACTAAGGAGTGGCTTACGTCTGGCCACTCTACCATACAGGCCTGATTGGTGGATTGCTGCAGTGATGGTTGTCCTTCTGGAAGGCTCTCCTCTCTCCACAGAGGAACACTGGAGCTCTGACAGAGTGACCGTCGGGTTCCTGGTCACCTCCCTGACTAAGGCCCTTCTTCCCCGATCGCTCAGTTTAGAAGGCCGGCCGGCTCTAGGAAGAGTCCTGGTGGTTCCAAATGTCTTCCATTTACAAATAATTTTTTCTGTATCCTTCCCCAGATTTGTGCCTCAAGACAATCCTGTCTCGCAGGTCTACAGACAGTTCTTTTGACTTCATGCTTGGTGTTTGTGCTCTGTCATGCACACTCAACTGTGGGACCTTATATAGACAGGTGTGTGCCTTTCCAAATCATGTCCAATCAACTGAATTTACTGCAGGTGGACTCCAATTAAGCTCTAGAAAGATTTCAAGGATGATCAGTGGAAAAAAGATGCACCCGAGCTCAATTTTGAGCTTCATGGCAAAGGCTGTGAATACTTATGTAAATGTCATTTCTTAGTTTTCTATTTTTAATAAATTCAAAAAAAGTTCACATCGTCATAATGGAGTATTTTGTGTAGAATTTTGAGATAAGAGATTAAATTAATACAATTTGGAATGAGGCTGTTACATAAAATGTGGAAAAAGTGAAGCGCTGTGAATACTTTCCGGATGCACTGTATATGTGTGTGTGTGTATACTTATATTTAGATAAACACACACACACACATATAATATAAATATATCTATATATAACTATATATAACTATATATATATATATATATATATATATATAACTATATAACTATATATAACTATATATATATATATATATATATATATATATATATATATATATAACTATATAACTATATATAACTATATATATATATATATATATATATATATATATATATATATACAAAACTATATAACTATATAACTATATATATATATATATATATATTATATATATACATATTCTTTCTATCTACCTTCGTCATATCCCTCATGAGGGGTGACCGGGAGTAAGACAAACACATACAATAACAAAGAAAATAAAAGGGAAAAAAAAAAATAGCAAAAACACACACAAACATTTTTGGACCATGGCCAACCCAAATGCCCAAACACCCAAACAAGTTAGGCACCTCTGCACCTAAGTTGGTAATGCTTTCGTCCCTCCAGATGAAACGGGACACAAGAAAGGGGCCATGTCACTCGGGTCAGGGTGACACAACACACTCTTTTGTTCAACAGCAGGGCCCGACAGCTTTCACTGGTTTACCACTGCCGCATCATACTTGAGCCCTGCCCATCCCTTAGAATGCGTCCATACATCCCACTATCCTTTTACAACACCTCTCCACTCATTCCTATTACCAACAAGAGGTTGACCTTCCACTAGATTTAGACCTCTTTCCTGCAGTGCATTCATAACACCATCCATCCACGTCAATCGCGGCCTTCCTCTTAGTCTTCTTCCATTTACTTCTGCTCTGTAGATCCTCTTCAACATTCGCTCCTCATCCATCCTCTCCATGTGTCCAAACCAACAGAGTACTCTCTTATTCACACGCTTGCTCAGTTACACAACTACTCCAATTCTGTCCCTCACAATTTCTATCCAAGCTTGTCACTCCTAACATACTCCTCAAACACTTCATCTCAAAAACATTTAATTTCATTCTCAATTCTGCGTCCAAGTCTCTGCACCATACAACACAGTCGGCACAATCACACTCTCATACAGTCCCCTCTTAACATCCATACTCATACGCTTGTTGCTCATCACTCTCCTCAGAGCACCCAAAACCTTGCTTCCTTGATTCACTCTGTGCAATACCTCGCACTCCATTCCACCAACTGCAGCCACATCACAACCCAAGTACCTAAAGCTTTCATCTTCTTCCAGCACCTGTCCATGCAACCTTATTTCTAACGCCATGCCCACTCCATCACGTGAACACTTCATCACCTTACTCTTCCCAACATTCACACATAACTTACGCCTATCACATACTCTTCCAAACTCCTTTACCAACCTACTCAATGTTTCCTCAGAATCAGCCACAAGCGCTGTGTCAACTGCAAAAAACAACTGGCTTACCTGCCACACCGTTCCACTGTTATCAATCATCTCTACAACTCTGCCAAATACTCTTGCATTCACCTCTCTCACCACGCCATCCATGTACATATTAAACAGCCATGGTGACATCACACACCCCTGTCTCACACCAGTCAACACGGGGAAGCACTCACTTGTCTCACTCCCTACTCACGCTCTGCTGTTCACATAAAAACTTTTAACGCTTCCAAAAACTTTCCACCCACTCCATACATTACCATCACTTGCCACAACACCTCTCTATCAACTCTGTCATACGCCTTTTCCAAGTCCATGAAAGCCAAATAAACATCCTTACCTTTTGCAAAATATTTCTTGCACACCTGTCGTACTGCAAACACCTGATCCATACATCCTCTTCTTTTTCTGAAACCACTCTGCTCCTTCATCACCACCTCATTCGTTCTTTATCTCACTCTCTTAATCAAGACTCTTCCATACAGCTTACTCGGCACAGACAACAAACTGATACCTCTCGAATTGCTAGATTCATACTTATCACCTTTACCCTTATACAATGGCACCATACATGCACTACACCAGTCATCAGGAACCAAACCACTTAAAAAGCATACATTCAACAAGCGTACTAACCAGGCAATCATAGCTGTGCCACCTTTTTTCAAGCATTCAGCATTACAACCATCCAACCCAGGTGCCTTCCCCCTTTCATTTTTACTGCCTCTTGCACCTCCCATGTTTCCACAGGCTTCACATTTAAATCACCCTACATGGCCGCTTTCTTGTGTCCCACATTCCAAAGACATGCATTTCAGGTGGATTGGCCGGTCCAAATTGTCCCTAGGTGTGAATGAGCGGGCCTACCTCGTCCAAATTCCGACATCGTGAGCTAAATCATCTCTTACATTATGTTAATAATATTGAATAATATTATCATATTGGAAAACCCCCAAATCCAAATGTGAAAAATTCCATTGTAGCCTTGTAACCAATAACATTGGGACTAGGCGCTACTGAAGATACTAAAGGGAGGCTCAATTGTACTTGTATTGTACTTACAGCGTTACTGTTACAGTGTTAATGTTACTGTTTACCTGACTTGTTAACCTGAATGCCCATTTTGCACATCTGGTTAGCTACTCCTCTTGCACTATCGGCACTATGGTATGGTAAAATACTATACGTAGCCATAATACAATACAACTTTTACTTATATCTGTACATTCGAGGAAACTGTGCGGGTCAGATGTATCGACATTTCGTTCTGTATACACGTGTACTAGAATGACAATAAAGTAGATCTGAATCTGAATCTGAAAAGGGATTTAAACTTTTCCCCTTTTTTTCTATCCCGCTTTTCCTTTTTATTTTTGACTCCCGCTATCGTTTAGTGCTCCATAATATTTACTGCCCTTTTTAGTTTTGCCTTTAAATTTTGGTTTTCATTATATGTCCAGGGCATTGCATTCAGCTATAGCTGTTTTATATTTGATCTATAAATGTAGCCGATAGCAAGCGTGACGTTAAAATTCAAAGTCACTTGAAAATTGCTGGCCACAAAAGAGCTTTAATTTAAACAGAGTAAGTATTTTTAACATTCATCTGTAGTACCAAAAGGTCACAGTGTGAATAATGACAGTGGCTGTACGTGGTCATTGTGCAGTGAGTTGACACTCCTGAATCAAGATTGTAACAGTTTTTTTTTAACTGTTTAAAAACAAATTCTACCCACCGGTATACTCCTGAAATAATTCGCACTTCACTTTCAAACAAATCGGTGTGATGTGAAATTATGCACATCTGCAGACAAGTTGTCAATTTACCAGTCAGTCAGCTCTGTACAGTCTGTTCTGCTTACAGTCTTATGTGAACTGAGCACATAGATGAAAAAAGTCCAGTGCAAAAACAGAAGGATAATAGACAGAATCAAAATGTTGAAACAGAGTAGCATCCATCAGGCCGGTTATTTGCAGAAAGCCGGGTTCCGAGTTCGAATTTCTTTTTTTGGCATTGTGTTAGTCTGTAGAACCTGATTACACAATACATTAAAATTAGGGTTAACATTATGCATCTTGTAACTGCTTGCTCATGAAAACCACACAAAAGCGACATATATTTGCAGTTAATCTGTAGTTTTTGATGAAAGTCTTGTTAAACTGTGCTGCCTTAAATAGTGTCTTTCTCACTATTGTACAATGTGCTTCTAACAATTTCACAATCCAACCTAAATATCGGTACTTGGTTCATGAAGCATTAAATCAGCGTAAGCAAACAGTTTTATTAGTCATTTGCCCAAGCAGATCAGAAGACAATGGTTTTTTTTTTTTTTGGTGTTACAAAAGTCTAAATTGTGTTTTTATCCTCGTAGAGATGTCCTGGACGAGCGGTCAGTCTGCACTGCAGTATCCCTGCAATCATAATTGACTTGTGCCAGCAAAATTATGTCATCTTCTCACTGTGGCAAGACTTATTCCTAAGCCATTACATATACAGTACATGTTTTTGATCTGGGCCACAAATGTAACACTCTGAATAAGAGGTCGGGAACTTTTTAAACTCAAAGAGCTATGATAATAAAATACACACACACTATATATGGATATAGATATTTTTTTTGTAATTTGACTTTGCGAGAGAGCCGCACCATATATTTTAAGACAAAATTTAGCAAAACTGCAAAACCAGCTCCCCGCACAAAAGCGAATCTCTCAGCGCATTTTATCTCTCTGTGTGACGTTAGATGATATGATAAAAAAATCAAAAATAATATTAATACCAGAGCCTGTGTCCCTTATCAACAAATATACCACTTTAAACGTCTCCCTTCCACACTTACTACAGTGTGCTCCACATTTGGACATATTACCAGTATTGAGTTGAAATACAGCATTGCAAGATAAAAGTTTACTTAAATTAAGTTAGTGACTGCTCAATCGACTCAATTGTATACGTGTAGTCAAATAAAGGCCCCAAAAATAGTATTTAAAATATTACATAATTAATCTAATTAAGGACGTTGGTGCAGCTTTCTTACATACAGTAATTGTTACTTTTTTATATAAAAAAGTATCATATTATATATATATATATATATATATATATATATATATATAAGGTCATTGACAGTAGTTGGGAAAATTTCATAATTTAATCCAACGGGATTTTAAACTATTTTGGCCGCAGAGGTCATACATTCACTTTCTTCTCCTATTGAACATTAACAGTTATGATCTATTAATTTATTTCCATTTATTATGAACCCCGGCAATTGAATTCCAAATCTTACAGGGTTGTACACAATATGTCAAAGCATTAAAAATGCAAGCAACAGAGATTATTCACATACCAAAGTAATACAGTAAATTTAGGAAAACACATGAAATAGAGAGGGCTATTTAAAAATCTAGATGGAGACAAAAAGATGAACTGCTGCTAAACCATAATGTGTGGGTCTTATACTTTTTCCAGATGAAAATATGGTTTTCATATTTCCTGTGCTATTGTAAAAGAGCACAAGGTAATGGCTATCTACTAAGCGCAACCTTAACTGTACAGCAGTCGCTGAAGTGCTGACATGTACTTCTATACTCAGAAAAACAGCACAGACCACTTCAGTGGATGCCTGGTGACTGGAAAGTGAACCTCAAAAGATATTTTAAATTCTACATCTGGGGCTACTCAGGTGTAAATGGTTTCTTTACCTTGCACTGAATCAAAAGGGTTTTACCTCTCCCTTATGTATTTCAGCTGTCTGTGTAAGGTGAAGGATGTCCAAGTTGCACAGATTCAAACAGCATAGTAGCAAGGAATATCATAGTCTTAGCGCTACCGCTAAGGTCCTCGCTCTTTGCACATTACTATGCCTTTAACAAAAACATCTGGGAGCCATCTGCCTGGCCAGGTGCAAGACTGTGCTCATGATTTTTTGACATCTTCAATTGTTTGAATAGGCTATGAACGCTCTGAACCTGATGCCGCCATTAAACACAGACCAAGCCGTGTCTTAACAGGCAAAGTTTGATTACCAAGTACATACAAGATTTGCAACCATTGTAAATGGAAATGTTTAAGAAAGATGTTTAAGAAATATTTGATTATTATCAACAGGATGCAAACAATAAAGGAGCATTGTGCCCGTGATAAGCAAATGCCATTGTTCTTGCTCGACCCAAGAAGCTTTTAAACCAATGGCAGATATCAACCACGGTCTATTAAAAAAATATATATCAAAGGCAAGTCACCCTGTGCATGTCATGTCTACCTGGTCTTCTTATAAATCTCAGAAACAACACCCAAAAATAGCAAACCTGAAAACCACGGCACCTACACTATCGTTCACTCATCAGAATTAGCCGGGCCCACGTGTCTCCTGTTTCTACCAAGCACAAAGTCTTTGAGCAGCTGCACACCATAATTTTTGTCACTGAGATTTAGACTAGGGCTTCGACTAACATTTATCTAAGTAATCGATTAATCTGACGATAATTCTTTTGATTAATCGCTTAATCAGATAAAAAAAAACATTACTTTCCTCTTCTTTATTCAAATATTGAACTTTTGTGGATAAATAAGAAAATTGTGCACAAAACAAAATACATACAAATGTGTGCTGTAATCGTGCATGTATATACTTTTTATTCAAAGTCCAAAAAAGGCATATTTATTGTTTTAAGGGACATGAGCTTTTGGAGCAGGAAATAAATACAAATGTGAAAACCCAGTAACATGATTTTCAGCTTTAACAAACAAAAAGTAACCACTATCACCCTAGCTCACCAGTTTACTAGCTCTTCCATATTTGAGAACTTTGCATTGCAACGAGGATCATGTTGAGTGATGACAGCTGCTTACTGTGGCGTGTATGATGTTTTCTCATCATGAAGCTTGTCATTGTTTGCCGTTTTCTAATGAGATTAGAAAGTATAGTATGAGTATGTATGTATGTATGTATGTCACAATTTACAAGGACACAATCACTCAGACTCAGAAAAGTAAAACTTAATGCTTAATCTGAAATTTATTAACACAATTGTGTGCAAGTTGAGCTTTTTTTATTAAGCACAATTAAACACTGCCTAAGCTTATAAGTGTAATAAGGGTGGATACTTAAAAGCCTCGGCTTCAGTCTACTCTATTTGGGCATGTTTATGTAAATATTGAATTTTTTTTGGTTTGAACAAATGTATTGACACTAATAACAGAAAACAATCATGACAATCTCAACAGCAATTAAGCACATTCACAATATTATATTCCAATATGACGTTTTTAACAGCAAACACAAAGTGAGGTTTGAACAACCCTTCTCGAAAATCTTATTAGCAATCAAGCATATTCACAATTTCATTATATAACATCTTTGTTAGTGTCAATAGATCCGTCCAGGCCAAAGTCGATTGTCCTCGGTCTGAACAAATCCACCGACACCAACAGCAGCAAAACAAACACGGCAATCTCAACAGCCATCAAGCATATTCACAATTTTTTTATATCTGACAATATGACATGACGATATGACTTTTTAACATTTTTTCCTGACATTTTCAACATCAATTAAACAATTTCAGAGTTATTTTCTTATAACAGTAGTTAACCAGCGTGTAAAAGGCAATACTATTGTGCAAGGGCATAGCTCTGCCATCCCACCCTCCCAAGCAGCATTCTTCCAGTCCTCTGTGTGGGTCCTCTCCCTTCTGTGTGGGTCCTCTCCCTTCTGGGTTCCCCAACCCAGGCCGTTGCTGCCGGGACTCCCAGAGTGTAGCTCCGGTTCCCCCCTATGGCTGCATCCTAGGCCCGCCGCCCGCAGATCGTATGGTATCTGCAGCCATTTGGAGCACAGCCACGGGGGGATCTGCCTGCACCTCCAGTTCCGCTGATTTTTTTTTGTGTGTGTTTGGTGAAAAGGCACCCTAGTTTGCACTCCACCTCGCTCTGTTATGCTCGCCGACTTGCGTTGCGCGTGATGTCACTGGCTCGGCAACGTGGTGAGTGACGCATTAATCATGTGACAATGCTTCGATGAATTATCGTTGCCAATGCTTTAATCATCAATTTTTATCGATTCATTGTTTCAGCTCTAATTCAGACATTTCATTTATCTGATTTACTTTCTTCCAATTGGTAAGGAGCACTTCTATACATCGTGGTCAATTGCGATTCATACCGTTTCATAGAGGGCTCCGCGCTTTGTGCTAAAAATAGTAACACGGCTTCGTGCCGGCATCTTGGAAGTCTGTCGATTACAAGCGGTGATAGCAAGAGGAGCAAATATTTACTCAGTTTGTCTATTTATTTACTCAACTAGCTTCGTTTGTGTACGCATTTTGTCCATCAACACTATGGAAAACTACGTGGAGAGTTTAGACAAGCAAGCACGCGAGCGGTACGCTGCGAAGTTGCATATTATTGGAAAATTGGATCCCTACAAAATTAAAAACAAGGACTGGAAGTCTGATCCCGATTTGTTGCCGTGTGTGACTTACATCGAACTTGTTAACTATCTTATTTTCCACCCAAGTCTCTTTTGTGAACTGAAGGATTTTCAAAAGTATGGAAGCCTACGACAGATTTGACCTGATTTAACCTAGCCATACTTGAATGGTGTCGACAGATGTACATGAAGTACACATGTCCCATAACCTTTTTAAAATTTATTTCTACATCATAAATAATTCAATTTACCTGTCAGAAAGTGGTCAGAACAAACATGAACACAGTCAAGCTTTGGCAAATTCGACCGGTTGATAGCTGCCAGCCACATTCGTCTTCGCCGTTCACTTTTCTCCTGAACTTCAATCCCCTGATTGTAAACACACTTCGGAAGTCTAAAGAAGCCCTTCCCACCCTTTTCCCCTCGGCTACAACAGCCAACAATAACGCACGTATTCGGCATTACAATGTAGAATCTAACTGGTTCGCTGAACAATAACAATGAAGTGAAAAGCTTTGTGGACTTCCAAAATGGCCGCCAGCAATGCATTGTGGGTAATCTCAGGACCTCGAAGCACTCTATTGGTACAGCAACATTGCGTGTCATGAAAGACACTCATTACTATTATTATTTTTTTATGACAAGTGCAATTAATCACTGTAATTTGACCACTTGCTTAATTTAGCAAAGCATGAAAAATATAAAATCTCACTGACTGGTTCGATCACAATTCATTATACCTTAAAATTCGGACTATAAACCGCATTTTTCCCCCCAAGCGTTCAACCCAGCAGCTTATGCAACGATGCGGCCATTTCATGCATTTTTTCTAATAGCCTCCAGGGGTGCCCGAGCAGTAAAGGTAAGAGTGAGACACAAGTTTAATGTACGTTAGTGCTTTGTGCATGAATAAAACGAGTCAAGTCACATTTATTTGTATAGCCCTTAATCACAAAAATGTCTCAAAGGACTGCACAGGATTACAATTACACCATCGCCTGATCTTAAATCAACATGCGGGCAAGGAAAAACTCAAAACCTCAGCGTAAAGAAAATAGAAACCTTGAAAAGGGGCCTCACAAGTGGTAATCCCCCTTCCAGGATGACCAGGGTGGAATAGATTTAGCATTGGGTCACATAACAAAAACATAGTAAACATCAATAAAAGATGAAGTATAAATAAAACATAATGAAAAATGTGTCAAAGGGGAGCGCTAACTACCATATTGGGAAAAAATTGGCGAAACCAACGGATTACTAAAAGCAATGTCCAACGAAGCAGAAATGTCTAAGGCGGATTCCGATTCAACCGTCGGCATTCTCGTGTGTTTTTGAGTAAATATTTTACACGATTGAATTCTATGGATTGTCCTTGATATAGCAAAGCTTTTTTCGGGAACATTCAAAGAAGTTGAAAACAGCCAGGGAACATAATGGTGAATAATGCCGGGTATCTTGTTTCAGACTGATCGTGATGTTTCTCTGATGAGTATATTTCAAAATGGTCATCATCAAGAGTTTAAGCTTTCCAATGATATGTGGCATGACGCATTTCAGTGACTGGAGACATCGTACAGACATGTAATTGTTTATCAAAAGTTCGGTGCCTCACCGGCAGAACGTTAGGGGTTATGGTACCGTATATTACCAAAACTCTTTTTGTTTACCCTCTTTCTTTATAAATAGCTCATGTTTCAATCTCGGCAGATGCGGCTTATGTACGTACAAAAAAATGTTTTTGTTTTTTTTTTTCACTTTAAAAATGTACTAGGTGCATAGTTCCAATACTTAAACAAAATTCAGATTGGTCGAACATCCATTCAACTTATTTATGTGTTGAAGACCGTTGCCCAGTATTTTAAGCTAATGTACTGAACACAGTTGATAATATACTGGTGGTAGAATTTTAAATAAGTAAAATAGTAAAAAGACCTTCAACTTTTCTTTTTTTTAAATACTATGTTTGGGGCCTTTATTTGACTACACGTATACAATTGAGTGGATTGAGCAGTCACTAACTGGGTGCACTTTGTGCTAATTAGTACCAAAAAGTAGCTCTCAGCTTGAAAAGGATTTATACCAGTTTAGACCTGAATTAAAATCAGATTTTACCAATTAAAAAAAAATAAAGTTTATATAAAATACCTCATACAGAACATTGATACATTTTTAAAAATGCATAAGTAGAACTTAATCGTGCAGATTAAACAGATGGTATACAGTGTTCATTTTACCTCTGAAAAGTGATGGGTCCCGGGGACTCGCATGCTCAAAAATCTATGGGTCCCAACAGACATCTATGGGTCTCCAAAATTTAGTGTGCTCCATGCCCTAACAAATTGTCTTATTTTCCCTTACAAAATACAAAAACAATTTTTTTTTTCAAACAAGTTTATTTATGTAGTTTAACATGGTATATTGTACATGTGTTTCCTTATATCGTATATATTGGTAATGAACATTTTGTTGTGAGACACTGAGTTGCTCGACATGAATGAGGTTTATTATAAAAAAAAAAGTTCAAAAATGAAGTCGCTTAGACATTCACTGTAGAAGGAAAAAAATACATGCAAATATAATTAAGTAGAATAATACATTTTCTTCAAATTATTAATTCATTTTCTGCATTAAATTATTGTTGGTAATATACTGAAAAGGGATCACCACAAACCTCTCTGTTTTCATTTTTTCCTTTTATACTTCATTTTTTTCTCAACTTCTTTATACAACATAATCATTCGTAATATAATGCATCAAAGCAAGTGAGCCGTTTGAGAGCCGGCTCTCTTTAATGAGTTGAGCTGAAAAAGCCGGTTCTCTAAAAGGAAACGGACTTTCACTACAAAACTCCAACTGGATAGCGGCGTGCAGACGAAAACTCGAACCGCGAGACCAAAACAACAATGGCGGATCTGACTCACGAAAAGTTTGGAGTGCGGTAAATCTTTGTTGAAAAATGATAATGACAATTTCGTGTCAAAAAAGTTGCGCCCCGGGGACGCACATTGATTTGACACGATGCGTCCCCAGCAAAAATAATGCGTCTAGGACGCAGGGACGCGGGCAATTGAGAACACTGGGTATACTAAAAAAGACTGGTGCTAGGGACAAATTGTCGGACAAAGCACGCATTTCGATATGTAGTATGTCGCATAAGCCATGACTCGAGGACTGAGTATTTTTCCTTGGTATCATAATTAAGTTGAACTCTAAGTCATTTGACAAAAGCCCTAGAAGCTAATAAATTGTTTTACAGTGAATGCTTGGTTTTAATAATAATAACAATAATGCATTAGATGCATTCAGCCCTCTATCGTACACTCTGCCAGATCAAGGACCTCAACTGAACATTTACGCCTTCATGCACCAGTATAAGTGGCACTGGAGGCTCAGTGTGTGAAGTGTCATGCCCAAGGACAAGACAACACAAGAGTTAGCTGGAATCAATCATGCTACCCTCTGGTTAGTGAATGACATTCTACTCCTTAAGGAAGCAAATGTAAACTCAAAAAAATAGACTAAAACTCACTTCCGATTCAACTGTATGCAACATTGTTATAATTTGATCTATTTTAAACAAAAAGCTTGACCAGGTCACGCTACCATTGTTGCCTAGTGTAGCAAATTCACTCTGTTAATCAGGCCACACTTATCTTCTTGCATGTCGGTTTCCTTCCCAACCTCTTTCTATGTCCGACACTTTTCCCCTACCAGACAATAAAGAGAAAAAAGTGAGCGCTCTGTTGACATGATAATGATCATAAAACCCAACCGGGTTGCACCTACACAATATAGACTTCTCTCAAAGACATTTTTTTACCGGTAACACACAAGTCAGCAGCTTTTATAGTCATGATCAATAATTACAAGCTTGAAGGAAGAAAGAAAGGCACAAGTCAATAATGAGAAATCAGGAGCTAAAGCATCCATAACTATATAAATACATTTTCATGAGCAAAGCAAGCACGCTTTCAAAGATTAGCCTCAACCTAGCCATCACTGGATAAGATTGAACAGCCATACGAACTGCTGAATATTCAATTTGCCGCAGTCATTAAGTTCTTTTATATTGCTTATCCTTAAACCACAAGTAAAATACAGAAATTATCTCAAAAAAAAAGAAAAAAGAGGGAAATGTGTTATATTTGACTCAATGCATT
>NC_142363.1:2571796-2576796 GCF_059441175.1 Urocampus carinirostris | reverse complement strand
TCCAGAATGTATGACATTTTTGTTTTTTTAATTGCATTACAGAAAATAAAGAACTTTATCACAATATTCTAATTTTCTGAGACAGTCCAGTATATACACACATATATATATATACACACATATATATATATATACACATATATATATATACACACACATATATATATATACACACATATATATATATACACACATATATATATATATATATATACACACATATATATATACACACATATATATATATACACACACATATATATATACACACACATATATATATACACACATATATATATATACACACATATATATATATATATATATATATACACACATATATATATACACACATATATATATATATATACACACATATATATATACACACATATATATATACACACATATATATATATATATGCTTGCTTGGGGTTGTCCATCGATTCGATGATGACCATCTTCTTTTAATTGTGAGTCTGCTGATGTTTGAAGAGTCCGATCCTGGATCCACAGATGCGGTTACAGACAGAGCATGTGAAGGGGGTGCTGGGGGGAGCAGGGGTGGCCTGGCGAGCATGTCTCTTTGCACGCTTTGCTGCACGGTGTTGCATGCGCTGTTCCTCCATGTAATCCACTCCATGTGAGCAGTGGGAGCGCCAGAGGTCTCGGCAGGAAGCAAGTTCCTCCAGTGAGGAGGGGTTTATCCGACATCTCTTCAGGATGTTCTTCATTTGGTCTTTGAACCGCTTCTTCTGCCCACCAGCACTGCGTTGGCCTAGATGTAACTGACCATAGAGGATACGGCGTGGCAGTCTGTGGCTGGGCATTCGAACAACATGCCCCAGCCACCTAAGTTGGCGTTGGGCCATAATGGATTCCATGCTGCAGCTGCCTGCCCTCTCCAACACCTCTGTGTGCGGCACTCTGTCCCTCCATGTGATGCCAAGGATCTTCTGAAGACATCTTACATGGAAGGTCTCGAGGCTCTTCAGATGGCGGCTGTAGATAGTCCATGCCTCACATCCATACAGTAATGTCGTGATGCATACAGCTCTGTAGACCAGCATTTTGGTGTGGAGTCTAAGGTTGTTGTTTTGAAAGACCCTTATCCTTAGTCGACCGAAAGATGCTGATGCTTGCTTGAGACGGTTCTGGATCTCATCATCCAATGAGCAGGTGTCAGACACTATGCTCCCCAGATATTTAAAGGTGGGCACCATGAGCAGGTGTTGCCCTGCTGCTGTGAGGGTTATTGGGTTTGGTAAGAGGTCAGCACTGGACTGACAGAGTACCTCTGTCTTCTGGGTGTTGATCGTCAGTCCCATTCTGGTGTATGCAGTTACAGCTGCCGAGAGAATGTTTTGCAGAGCCTCCGGTGTATGGGCAACCAGGGCACAGTCATCAGCATACTGTAGCTCAATGATGGTCTCTGAAGTCAGTTTGGTAGTTGCCTGTAGCCTCCTGATGTTAAACAGGTTACCATCAGCCCTGAAGTTGATGGTAACTCCAGCCTGCTCCTCCATCCTTCTACGTAGCAGTGTTGTAACACAGACGAGGAAGATGTTGAAGAGAACTGGAGCCAGCACACAGCCTTGCCTCACTCCAGTTTCGACGCCAAAGGGCTCTGAGCTGTGTCTTCCAACTACCACTCTGGCCGTCATCCCTGAATGGAACTGTGCAAGAATGGTGAGAAACTTGGGTGGACACCCAAATCTCTTCAGGACTTGCCACAGTAGGTCCCTGTTCACTGTGTCAAATGCCTTTGAAAGATCGACAAAGGCGATGAACAAGTCCTTGTGCTGCTCCCGGCATTTCTCTTGGAGCTGACGTGTCACAAAGATCATGTCGACTGTTCCTCTGTCCTTTCGAAAACCACACTGTGACTCTGGGATGACGCGTTCCGATATTTTAGAGATGAGTCTGCGGAGCATGACCTTGGCAAGGACCTTTCCAGCAGTGGCCAACTAGGAGATACCCCTACTGTTGGAGCAGATGGATTTATCTCCTTTATTCTTAAAGATGGTCACAATGTTCGCATCTTTCCACAGTTGCGGGACACACTCTCGTCTCCACACCTCTGAAATATATTGAAACAGTGTCCGTGTACAGAGGTAGCCTCCTACCTTGAGAAGTTCAGCTGGGATGTTGTCAGGTCCAGGGGATTTATTGTTTTTCAGGGTTTTGACTGCATGCAGGATTTCATTGAAAGTTGGCAGGAGGTCGAGGTCTGGCAATGTAGGATGTTCAGGGAGTTCTGAAAGGACAGTTGGGTCCACTGGGGTGGGCTGGTTGAGCAGGGTGTTGAAATGCTCAGCCCACCGCTCCACTATCATAGCCTGATCCTTGATTAGAGATGTTCCATCAGCAGATCTAACAGGTGCCAGTGAGCAGTGTCTGGGGCCATAGATGGTTTTTACTGCATCATAGAAACTGTGCATATTGCTTCTATGGATTTCATTGGCTTTTGAGATCCACCACTCATTTTGCAGTTTTCTGAGCGTTCTCTGGGCCTCGGAACGAAGGGCTTGCCATAGCTTTTTATGGAATTGAGATTGTGGGTTGTTCAGGGTGGCTCTGTGTGCCTTGTGCATTCTGTCCAGGAGGGTTGAGATCTCTCCGGCATTCTGGTCAAACCAGTCCTGGTGTTTTTTAGTTTTAAAACCAACGGTTTGGGCTGCAGTGTCAAAGAGGGTGGTAGATATATAGGTCCACTTCTCATCCATCCCAGCCTCTGACATGACCAGCTGCTCAATGTTTGCCAGCCTCTCTGCTAGAGAGCAACGGAAGTTGTCAAGGGTGTCGCTACTGGAGAGTTTGGCACAGTTGAGTGTCTTCCTCTTTGAACCACCCTGACGTGCTAGGGGCCGGACATGCATTCTGACCTTTGTCAGAATCATGCGGTGGTCGGTCCAACAGTCTGCCCCACGCATAGCTCTTGTAATGAGCACGTCCTTCAGGTCAGCCCTCCTCACGATCGCGTAGTCGATCAGATGCCAGTGTTTGGACCTGGGATGCATCCAGGATGCCTTATATTTATTCTTTTGTTGGAAGATGGTGTTTGTGATGGTAAGGTTATGTTCCGCGCACAGACTAAGAAGTCTTATGCCATTGGAATTAACTTTTCCAATGCCATGGGCACCTATCACACCATCCCAGTTTTGCAAGTTCTTTCCGACTCTTGCATTGAAATCACCAAGCAGCATGATTTTGTCATTCCTCGGGATGTGACTGAGGATGTCATCGAGTTCCTGGTAGAAGCGATCCTTCTCTTCATCATTCGATGGCAGTGTTGGTGCATAGGCACTAACTAATGTGACATGTCTGCATTTTGCAAGTGGGATGCGAAGAGTCATTAGTCTTTCACTGACACCCACTGGTGACTCTGTGAGCTTCAGCAGTAGGGTGTTCTTAATTGCAAAACCAACTCCGTGAAGATGGTGTTCGCCCATGGGGTATCCCTTCCAAAAGAATGTATAACCCTCCCCCTCTTCATTGAGTGAGCCTTCCTCAAGGAGTCTGGTCTCGCTGAGCGCTGCCACATCCACATTATATCGCTTCAGCTCGTTGGCAATGAGTGCTGTTCTGCGCTGTGGTCTGTCCAGACTGGTATCCAGGAGTGTCCTTATGTTCCATGCTGCAATTCTAAATGCTATTGTTTTTCGACCGCATAGTGGAATGTCCCGACAGGCGCGGTTTCCTGTCCGGGTACTGTGCTGAGTGGGCAATCTTTAGGCCACCTTTTCTAGGCCTTTCCCCAATTGGGGTGAGCAGTGCGGCCACTAAATAGTGCTGCTCAGACGCACAGGGGTCTGCCGGAAACAGCTGCCACTCAATCCCAGCTGCTAACGACCCTTGCCCTGTGCCGCTGACGTGCAGAGGTCCAGCTAAGAGCTTCCAGCTCATTCAAACCTGCTCCCGTCACTGGATACTCCATCGCCGCCAGACTTTTGTGATCGGGGACTCAGGTAAAAGAAGATACCTGCGCAATGATGGTTTTTAAAGTGGCGTAAGGGGTGCGCTTTCCCCAACGCCACTATCTTGATTGTAGAGAAGACGGTTCCAGTGGCAAGGGAGACCCTAGACGACCGGCATCTTCCTACAACTGCAGGCGGCTGCCGGGATCCAGGTCTGTGGGAAACCGCCTCAAAGCGTGCCGCCACCAGCTTTTGGGATCACTCTTAGTCTGGACTCTACCCTTCGACCTGTTCGGCTTGGGTAACCCTGCCAGGAGTACGAGACTCCCGCCGACATAGCTCTAGGGGTCATTGAGACGCACAAAGTGCCCCACCATGATAAGGTGGTGATCCGTCGGGGCACAATATATATATATACACACATATATATATACATATATACATATACATATATATATACACACATATATATATACTGTACATATATACATATACACATATACATATATACATATATACATATACACATATACATATACACATATATATACACATATACATATATACACATATATATATACATATACATATATACATATATATATATACATATATACATATACATATATACATATACATATATACATATACATATATACATATATACATATACATATATACATATATACATATATATATATATATACATATATACATATATATACATACATATACATATATATATACATATATACATATGTCAAGTCAAGTCATTTTTATTTGTATAGCCCTTAATCACAATTAGTCTCTAAGGGCTTCACAAGTTATTACATATAAGATTAGGTTACTCGTATGCTATAGAGTAGAAGTGAGTTTTAAGCCTAGATTTAAACATTTCCACCGAGGTTGCAGATCGGATCTCAGGGGGAAGAGCATTCCACAACACCGGTGCCCGGATGGAGAACGCTCTCGAACCAGCGGAACACTTCTTGGCTCTTGGGATCACCAGGAGACCGGCGCTCTCGGAACGAAGGCTTCGGGCCGGGACATAGGGGGAGATCAGATCTGAAAGATATGAGGGGG